>NW_022985746.1:0-59308 GCF_902459465.1 Asterias rubens
TGATACAAAAGACCTTCGATTATTTTAAAATAACTTGGGATTTGTTTCTATGAAAGTTCCTTTCCAACCAATGTTTGTAGTCTGCTTAGCAAAGTTTTATCTGTCTTTCGATGGACCTCTAAAACTATTTCACAAGTTGTAGTTGACCTGATGCAAATGACCATCTATTGTTTGAAATAATTTAGGATTTGTTTTGATGGAAGTTCCTCTCCAGCCAATGTTTGCAGTCTGCTTTGCAAAGTTTGATCTGTCTTTCGATGGACCTCTAAAACTATTCCACATGTTGTAGTTGACCTGATGCAAATGACCATCGTTTCTTTCGAAATAACTTGGGATTTGTTTAGTTGAAAGTTCCTCTCCAGCCAATGTTTGTAGTCTGCTTTGCAAAGTTTGATCTGTCTTTCGATGGACCTCTAAAACTATTCCACATGTTGTAGTTGACCTGATGCAAATGACCATCGTTTCTTTCGAAATAACTTGGGATTTGTTTTGATGAAAGTTCCTCTCCAACCAATGTTTATAGTCTGTTTTGCAAAGTTTGATCTGTAATTCGATGGACTTCTAAAACTAGTTCACGTGTTGTAGAAGACCTGATGCAAATGGCCATTGTTTCGTTTGAAATAACTCAGGATTTGTTTTTATCAAAGTTCCTCTGCAGCCAATGTTTGTCACCTGCTTTGCAAAGTTTGATTTGTCTTACGATCGACCTCTGAAACTATTTCGCATGTTGTAGTAGACCTGATGCAAATGGCCATCGTTTCTTTCGAAATAACTTGGGATTTTTTTTTATGGAAGTTCCTCTCCAACCAATGTTTGTAGTCTGCTTAGCAAAGTTTTATCTGTCTTTCGATCGACCTCTAAAACTATTTCACATGTTTAAGCTAACCTGATGCAAATGACCATCGATTGTTTGAAATAATTCAGGAATTGTTTTGATGGAAGTTCCTCTCCAGCCAATGTTTGTAGTCTGCTTTGCAAAGTTTGATCTGTCTTTCGATGGACCTCTATAACTATTCCACATGTTGTAGTTGACCTGATGCAAATGACCATCGTTTCTTTCGAAATAACTTCGGATTTGTTTTGATGGAAGTTCCTCTCCAGCCAATGTTTGTAGTCTGCTTTGCAAAGTTTGATCTGTCTTTCGATGCAATTTTGAAACTAGTTCACATGTTGTAGTTGACCTGATGCAAATGGCGATCGTTTTCTTATTAAATGGATTTGTTTTTATAAAAGTTCCGCTCCAGCCAATGTTTATAGTCTGCTATGGGAAGTTTAATCTGTCTTTTGATGGACCTATAAAACTATTCCACATGTTGTGGTTGACCTGATGCAAATTGCCATCGTTTCTTTTGAAATAACTTGTGATTTGTTTTTATTAAAGTTTCTCCCCAGCCAATATGTGTAGTCTGCTTTGCAAAATTTGATCTATCTTTCGATGGATCTCTTGAAACTATTCACATGTTGTAGTTGACCTGATACAAAAGACCTTCGTTTTTTTATAAATAACTCAGCATTTGTTTTTATGAAAGATTCTCTCCAACCAATGTTCATAGTCAGCTTTGCAAAGTTTGATTTGTCTTTCGATCGACCTCTAAAACTATTTCACATGTTGTAGTTGAGCCGATGCAAATGACCATCGTTTTCTTTTGAAATAACTCAGGAATTGTTTTTTTGAAAGTTCCTCTCCGGCCAATGTTTGTAGTCTGCTTTGCAAAATTTGATTTGTCTTTCGATTGACCTCTGAAACTATTCCACTTGTTGTAGTTGACCTGATGCAAATGGCCATCGTTTCTTTCGAAATAACTTGGGATTTGTTTTGATGGAAGTTCCTCTCCAACCAATGTTTGTAGTCTGCTTAGCAAAGTTTGATATGTCTTTCGATCGACCTCTAAACCTAATTAACATGTTTAAGCTGACCTGATGCAAATGACCATCGATTGTTTGAAATAATTCAGGATTTGCTTTGATGGAAGTTCCTCTCCAGCCAATGTTTGTAGTCTGCTTTGCAAAGTTTGATCTGTCTTTCGATGCACCTCTGAAACTATTTCGCATGTTGTAGTTGACCTGATACAACTAACCATCGTTTCTTTCAAACTAACTTGGGATTTGTTTTTTGAAAATTCCTGACCAGCCAATATTTGTAGTCTGCTTTGCCAAGTTTGATCTGTCTTTCGATGCACCTCTGAAACTATTTCGCATGTTGTAGTAGACCTGATGCAAATTGCCATTGTTTCTTTCAAAATAACTTGGGATTTGTTTTATGAAAGTTCCTCTCCAACCAATGTTTATAGTCTGCTTTGCAAAGTTTGATCTGTTATTCGATTTGCCTCTAAAACTAGTTCACATGTTGTAGAAGACCTGATGCAAATGGCCATTGTTTCATTTGAAATAACTCGGGATTTGTTTTTATAAAAGTTCCTCTCCAGCCAATGTTTGTTGTCTGCTTTGCAATGTTTGATTTGTGTTTCGATCGACCTCTGAAACTATTTCGCATGTTGTAGTTGACCTGATGCAAATGACCATCGTTTCTTTCGAAATAACTTGGGATTTGTTTTTATGAAAGTTCCTCTCCAACCAATGTTTATAGTCTGCTATGCAAAGTTTGATTTGTAATTTGATGGACCTCTGAAACTAGTTCACATGTTGTAGAAGACCTGATGCAAATGGCCATTGTTTCGTTTGAAATAACTCAGGAATTGTTTTCATAAAAGTTCCTCTCCAGCCAATGTTTGTCGTCTGCTTTGCAAAATTTGATTTGTCTTTCGATGGATCTCTTGAAACTATTCACATGTTGTAGTTGACCTGATGCAAATGTCCATCGATTATTTCAAAATAACTTGGGATTTGTTTTGATGAAAGTTCCTCTCCAACCAATGTTTATAGTCTGTTTTGCAAAGTTTGATCTGTAATTCGATGGACCTCTAAAACTAGTTCACGTGTTGTAGAAGACCTGATGCAAATGGCCATTGTTTCGTTTGAAATAACTCAGGATTTGTTTTTATAAAAGTTCCTCTGCAGCTAATGTTTGTCACCTGCTTTGCAAAGTTTGATTTGTCTTACGATCGACCTCTGAAACTATTTCGCATGTTGTAGTAGACCTGATGCAAATGGCCATCGTTTCTTTCGAAATAACTTGGGATTTTTTTTGATGGAAGTTCCTCTCCAACCAATGTTTGTAGTCTGCTTAGCAAAGTTTTATCTGTCTTTCGATCGACCTCTAAAACTATTTCACATGTTTAAGCTGACCTGATGCAAATGACCATCGATTGTTTGAAATAATTCAGGAATTGTTTTGATGGAAGTTCCTCTCCAGCCAATGTTTGTAGTCTGCTTTGCAAAGTTGTATCTGTCTTTCGATGGACCTCTAAAACTATTCCACATGCTGTAGTTGACCTGAAACAAATAACCATCGTTTCTTTCAAATTAACTTGGGATTTGTTTTTCGAAAGTTCCTGACCAGCCAATAATTATTTGGAGTCTGCTTTGCCAAGTTTGATCTGTCTTTCGATGCACCTCTGAAACTATTTCGCATGTTGTAGTAGACCTGATGCAAATGGCCATCGTTTCTTTCAAGATAACTTGGGAATTGTTTTCATAAAAGTTCCTCTCCAGCCAATGTTTATAGTCTGCTTTGCACAGTTTGATTTGTCTTTCGATGGATCTCTTGAAACTATTCACATGTTGTAGTTGACCTGATGCAAATGTCCATCGATTATTTCAAAATAACTTGGGATTTGTTTTGATGAAAGTTCCTCTCCAACCAATGTTTATAGTCTGTTTTGCAAAGTTTGATCTGTAATTCGATGGGCCTCTTAAACTAGTTCACATGTTGTAGAAGACCTGATGCAAATGGCCATTGTTTCGTTTGAAATAACTCAGGATTTGTTTTTATAAAAGTTCCTCTCCAGCCAATGTTTGTCGTCTGCTTTGCAAAGTTTGATTTGTGTTTCGATCGACCTCTGAAACTATTTCGCATGTTGTAGTAGACCTGATGCAAATGGCCATCGTTTCTTCAAAAACAACTTGGGATTTGTTTTTATGAAAGTTCCTCTCCAACCAATGTTTATAGTTTGCTTTGCAAAGTTTGATATGTCTTTCGATGGACCTCTAAAACTATTCCACATGCTGTAGTAGACCTGATGCAAATGGCCATCGTTTCATTCAAACTAACTTTAGATTTGTTATTCGAAAATTCCTGACCAGCCAATATTTGTAGTCAGCTTTGCCAAGTTTGATCTGTCTTTCGATGCACCTCTGAAACTTCTTCGCATGTTGTAATATACCTGATGCAAATGGCCATCGTTTCTTTCGAAATAACTTGGGATTTGTTTTGATGGAAGTTCCTCTCCAGCCAATGTTTATAGTCTGCTTTGCAAAGTTTGATCTGTCTTTCGATGGACCTCTGAAACTATTTCGCATGTTGTAGTAGACCTGATGCAAATGGGCATCGTTTCTTTTTAAATTGATCAGGATTTGTTTAAATGAAATTTCCTGTCCAGCCAATGTTTGTCGTCTGCTTTGCAGAGTTTGATCTGTCTTTCGATGCAACTCTGAAACTATTTTGCATGTTGTAGTTGACCTGATGCAAATGGCCATCGTTTCTTCTGAATTAACTTGAGATTTGTTTTGATGGAAGTTCCTCTCCAGCCAATGTTTGTAGTCTGCTTAGCAAAGTTTTATCAGTCTTTTGATGGACCTCTAAAACTATTCCACACGTTGTGGTTGACCTGATGCAAATTGCCATAGTTTCTTTTGAAATAACTTGTGATTTGTTTTTATTAAAGTTTCTCTCCAGCCAAAATGTGTAGTCTGACCTGATACAAAAGACCTTTGGTTTTTTTTATAAATAACTCAGCATTTGTTTTTATGAAAGATTTTCTCCAACCAATGTTTATAGTCAGCTTTGCAAAGTTTGATTTGTCTTTCGATCGACCTCTAAAACTATTTCACATGTTGTAGTTGACCCGATGCAAATGATCATTGTTTTCTTTTGAAATAACTCAGGAATTGTTTCGATGAAAGTTCCTCTCTAGCCAATGTTTGTAGTCTGCTTTGCAAAGTTTGATTTGTCTTTCGATTGACCTCTAAAACTATTTCACTTGTTGTAGTTGACCTGATGCAAATGGCCATCGTTTCTTTCGAAATAACTTGGGATTTGTTTTGATGGAAGTTCCTCTCCAACCAATGTTTGTAGTCTGCTTAGCAAAGTTTTATCTGTCTTTCGATCGACCTCTAAAACTATTTCACATGTTTAAGCTGACCTGATGCAAATGACCATCGATTGTTGAAAGTTCCTCTCCAGCCAATGTTTGTAGTCTGCTTTGCACAGTTTGATTTGTCTTTCGATGGATCTCTTGAAACTATTCCAGCCAATGTTTGTTGTCTGCTTTGCAATGTTTGATTTGTGTTTCGATCGACCTCTGAAACTATTTCGCATGTTGTAGTTGACCTGATGCAAATGACCATCGTTTCTTTCAAAATAACTTGGGATTTGTTTTTATGAAAGTTCCTCTCCAGCCAATGTTTGTAGTATGCTTTGCAAAGTTTTATCTGTCCTTCGATGGACCTCTGAAACTATTTCACATGTTGTAGTTGACCTGATGCAAAAGACCTTCGTTTTTTTTATAAATAACTCAGCATTTGTTTTTATGAAAGATTCTCTCCAACCAATGTTCATAGTCAGCTTTGGAAAGTTTGATTTGTCTTTCGATGGACCTCTGAAACTATTTCACATGTTGTAGTTGACCTGATGCAAATGTCCATCGATTATTTCAAAATAACTTGGGATTTGTTTTTATGAAAGTTTCTCTCCAGCCAATGTTTGTCGTCTGCTTTGCAAAGTTTGATCTGTCTTTCGATGGACCTCTGAAACTATTTCACATGCTGTAGTTGACCTGATACAAATAACCATCGTTTCTTTCAAACTAACTTGGGATTTGTTTTTTGAAAATTCCTGACCAGCCAATATTTGTAGTCTGCTTTGCCAAGTTTGATTTTTTTTTCGATGCACCTCTGAAACTATTTCGCATGTTGTAGTAGACCTGATGCAAATGGCCATCGTTTCTTTCAAAATAACTTTGGATTTGTTTTTATGAAAGTTCTGCTCCAACCAATGTTTATAGTCAGCTTTGCAAAGTTTGATCTGTCTTTCGATGGACCTCTAAAACTAGTTCACATGTTGTAGAAGACCTGATGGAAATGGCCATTGTTTCGTTTGAAATAACTCTGGAATTGTTTTCATAAAAGTTCCTCTCCAGCCAATGTTTGTCGTCTGTTTTGCAAAGTTTGATCTGTCTTTCGATTGACCTCTGAAACTATTCCACTTGTTGTAGTTGACCTGATGCAAATGGCCATCATTTCTTTCGAAATAACTTGGGATTTGTTTTGATGGAAGTTCCTCTCCAACCAATGTTTGTAGTCTGCTTAGCAAAGTTTTATCTGTCTTTCGATCGACCTCTAAAACTATTTCACAAGTTGTAGAAGACCTGATGCAAATGGCCATCGATTGTTTGAAATATTTCAGGATTTGTTTTGATTGAAGTTCCTCTCCATCCAATGTTTGTAGTCTGCTTTGCAAAGTTTGATATGTCTTTCGATGGACCTCTAAAACTATTCCACATGCTGTAGTTGACCTGATACAAATAACCATCGTTTCATTCAAACTAACTTTAGATTTGTTTTTTGAAAATTCCTGACCAGCCAATATTTGTAGTCAGCTTTGCCAAGTTTGATCTGCCAAAAATTGTTCTGTCTTTCGTGGACCTCTAAAACTATTTCACATGTTGTAGTTGATCTGATGTAATTGGCCATCGTTTCTTCTGAATTAACTTGAGATTTGTTTTCATGAAAGTTCCCCTCCAGCCAATGTTTGTAGTTTGCTTTATAAAGTTTTATTTGTCTTTCGATGGAGCTCTGAAACTAATTCACATGTTGTACGTGATCTGATAAAAAAGGCTATCGCTTTTTGTGTTCTGCTTTACAAAGTTTGATTTGTCTTTTGATCAATCTCTAAAACTATTTCGCATGTTGTAGTTGACCTGATGCAAATGGCCATCTTTTCTTTTTAAATTTATCAGGATTTGTTTAAATGAAATTTCCTGTCCAGCCAAAATGTGTAGTCTGCTTTGCAGAGTTTGATCTGTCTTTCGATGCAACTCTGAAACTAGTTCACATGTTGTAGTTGACCTGATGCAAATGGCCATCGTTTCTTTCGAAATAACTTGGGATTTGTTTTGATTGAAGTTCCCCTCCAGCCAATGTTTGTAGTCTGCTATGCAAAGTTTGATCTGTCTTTTGATGGACCTCTAAATCTATTCCACATGTTGTGGTTGACCTGATGCAAATTGCCATCGTTTTTTTTAAAATAACTTGTGATTTGTTTTTATTAAAGTTTCTCCCCAGCCAATATATGTGTCTGTCTTTCGATGGATCTCTTGAAACTATTCACATGTTGTAGTTGACCTGATACAAAAGACATTCGTTTTTTTATAAATAACTCAGCATTTGTTTTTATGAAAGATTCTTTCCAACCAATGTTTATAGTCAGCTTTGCACAGTTTGATTTGTCTTTCGATCGACCTCTAAAACTATTTCACATGTTGTAGTTTACCCGATGCAAATGACCATCGTTTTCTTTTGAAATAACTCAGGAATTGTTTTTTTGAAAGTTCCTCTCCAGCCAATGTTTGTCGTCTGCTTTGCAAAGTTTGACTTGTGTTTCAATCGACCTCTGAAACTATTTTGCATGTTGTAGTAGACCTGATGCAAATGGCCATCGTTTCTTTCAGAATAACTTGGGATTTGTTTTTATGAAAGTTCCTCTCCAACCAATATTTATAGTCTGCTTTGCAAAGTTTGATCTGTAATTCGATGGACCTCTAAAACTATTTCACATGTTGTAGAAGACCTGATGCAAATGGCCATTGTTTCGTTTAAAATAACTCAGGATTTGTATTTATAAAAGTTCCTGACCAGCCAATGTTTGTAGTCTGCTTTGCAAAGTTTGATCTGTCTTTCGATTGACCTCTGAAACTATTCCACTTGTTGTAGTTGACCTGATGCAAATGGCCATCATTTCTTTCGAAATAACTTGGGATTTGTTTTGATGGAAGTTCCTCTCCAACCAATGTTTGTAGTCTGCTTAGCAAAGTTTTATCTGTCTTTCGATCGACCTCTAAAACTATTTCACAAGTTGTAGAAGACCTGATGCAAATGGCCATCGATTGTTTGAAATATTTCAGGATTTGTTTTGATTGAAGTTCCTCTCCATCCAATGTTTGTAGTCTGCTTTGCAAAGTTTGATTTGTCTTTCGATGGACCTCTAAAACTATTCCACATGCTGTAGTTGACCTGATACAAGTAACCATCGTTTCTTTCAAACTAACTTGGGATTTGTTTTTTGAAAGTTCCTGACCAGCCAATATTTGTAGTCAGCTTTGCCAAGTTTGATCTGTCTTTCGATGCACCTCTGAAACTATTTCGCATGTTGTAGTAGACCTGATGCAAATGGCCATCGTTTCTTTCAAAATAACTTGGGATTTGTTTTTATGAAAGTTCCTCTCCAACCAATGTTTATAGTCTGCTTTGCAAAGTTTGATCTGTAATTCGATGGACCTCTAAAACTAGTTCACATGTTGTAGAAGACCTGATGCAAATGGCTATTGTTTCGTTTGAAATAGCTCAGGGTTTGTTTTTATAAAAGTTCCTCTCCAACCAATGTTTGTCGTCTGCTTTGCAAAGTTTGATTTGTGTTTCGATCGACCTCTGAAACTATTTCGCATGTTGTAGTAGACCTGATGCAAATGGCCATCGTTTCTTTCAGAATAACTTGGGATTTGTTTTTATGAAAGTTCCCCTCCAACCAATGTTTATAGTCTGCTTTGCAAAGTTTGATATGTCTTTCAATGGACCTCTAAAACTAGTTCACATGTTGTAGAAGACCTGATGCAAATGGCTATTGTTTCGTTTGAAATAGCTCCGGGTTTGTTTTTATAAAAGTTCCTCTCCAACCAATGTTTGTCGTCTGCTTTGCAAAGTTTGATTTGTGTTTCGATCGACCTCTGAAACTATTTCGCATGTTGTAGTAGACCTGATGCAAATGGCCATCGTTTCTTTCAGAATAACTTGTGTTATGATCGACCTCTGAAACTATTTCGCATGTTGTAGTAGACCTGATGCAAATGGCCATCGTTTCTTTCAGAATAACTTGTGTTTTGATCGACCTCTGAAACTATTTCGCATGTTGTAGTAGACCTGATGCAAATGGCCATCGTTTCTTTCAGAATAACTTGGGATTTGTTTTTATGAAAGTTCCTCTCCAACCAATGTTTATAGTCTGCTTTGCAAAGTTTGATTTGTCTTTCAAAGGACCTCTAAAACTATTCCACATGCTGTAGTTGACCTGATACAAATAACCATCGTTTCATTCAAACTAACTTTAGATTTGTTTTTTGAAAATTCCTGACCAGCCAATATTTGTAGTTTGCTTTGCCAAGTTTGATCTGTCTTTCGATGCACCTCTGAAACTATTTCGCATGTTGTAGTAGACCTGATGCAAATGGCCATCGTTTCTTTCAAAATAAGTTGGGATTTGTTTTTATGGAAGTTTCTCTCCAACCAATGTTTGTAGTCTGCTTTGCAAAGTTTGATTTGTCTTTCGATGGACCTCTAAAACTATTCCACATGCTGTAGTTGACCTGATACAAATAACCATCGTTTCTTTCAAACTAACTTGGGATTTGTTTTTTGAAAGTTCCTGACCAGTCAATATTTGTAGTCAGCTTTGCCAAGTTTGATCTGTCTTTCGATGCACCTCTGAAACTACTTCGCATGCTGTATAACTCCACCACACTCACCTTCAAAGCAGCTGACCTAAAGCGCTTCGATGCTTTTGGCAGAATGATTTGGCGAACCCTGCTGGGCATAAAGTGGTCAGACTTCATCACAAATGAAAGGCTGGCCGAACTGATTGGTGGACGGTGGTGTCTCACGAGTGATGAGGTCTTAGAGCGGAAGGCGAAATGGTGCGCTCATGTGATGAGACAGGGAGGCCTACCTGGTGCAGCTATAGATGGTCTGCCTACAGGCACAATTCGAGGCAGAGGCCGCCCTAAGCTGCGCTGGATAGGCAACTTCACAAAGTGGAGTGGAAGAAGCGTCAAAGAACTGAGACGAGAAGCTATTGAAAGACACCAGGTGATGGCGGCAACTCAAGGAGTGCGCCATCATTACAACCTGAGGACGAGGCGGCCACGGACGCAAGTCTATGCCGAATGATGATGATAGTAGACCTGATGCAAATTCCTCTCCAACCAATGTTTATAGTCTGCTTTGCAAAGTTTGATCTGTAATTTGATGGACCTCTAAAACTAGTTCACATGTTGTAGAAGACCTGGTGCAAATGGCCATTGTTTCGTTCGAAATAACTCAGGAATTGTTTTCATAAAAGTTCCTCTCCAGCCAATGTTTGTCGTCTGCTTTGCCAAGTTTGATTTGTCTTTCGATGGATCTCTTGAAACTATTACACATGTTGTAGTAGACCTGATGCAAATGGCCATCGTTTCTCTCAAAATAACTTGGGATTTTTTTTTATGAAAGTTCCTCTCCAACCAATGTTTATAGTCTGCTTTGCAAAGTTTGATCTGTTATTCGATGGGCCTCTAAAACTATTTCACATGTTGTAGAAGACCTGATGCAAATGGCCATTGTTTTGTTTGTTATAACTCAGGAATTGTTTTCATAAAAGTTCCTCTCCAGCCAATGTTTGTCGTCTGCTTTGCAAAGTTTGATTTGTGTTTCGATCGACCTCTGAAACTATTTCGCATGTTGTAGAAGACCTGATGCAAATGGCCGTCGTTTCTCTCAAAATAACTTGGGATTTGTTTTTATGAAAGTTCCTCTCCAACCAATGTTTATAGTCTGTTTTGCAAAGATTGATCTGTAATTTGATGGATCTCTTGAAACTATTTCACATGTTTTAGCTGACCTGATGCAAATGACCGTCGATTCTTTTGAAATAATTCAGGATTTGTTTTGATGAAAGTTTCTCTCCAACCAATGTTTGTAATCTGCTTTACAAAGTTTTATCTGTCTTTCGATGAACCTCTAAAACTAGTTCACATGTTGTAGTTGATCTGATGCAAATGTCCATCGATTCTTTTGAAATAATTCAAGATTTGTTTTGATGAAAGTTGCTCTCCAGCCAATGTTTGTAGTCTGCTTTGCAGAGTTTGATCTGTCTTTCGATGTACCTCTGAAACTAGTTTACATGTTGTAGTTGACCTGATGCAAATGGCCGTCGTTTTCTTATTAAATGGATTTGTTTTTATAAATGTTCCTCTCCAGCCAATGTTTATAGTCTGCTATGCAAAGTTTTATCTGTCCTTCGATGGACCTCTGAAACTATTTCACATGTTGTAGTTGACCTGATGCAAATGACCATCGTTTCTTTTAAAATAACTTGGGAGTTGTTTTAATGAATGTTCCTCTCCAGCCAATGTTTTATAGTCTGCTTTGCAAAGTTTTATCAGTCTTTCGATTGACCTCTGAAACTTTTTTACATGTTGTCGATGAACTGATGCAAATGACCATCGTTTCTTTTAAAATAACTCAGGAATTGTTTTCAATGAAAGTTCCCCTCCAGCCAATGTTTGAAGTCTGTTTTGCAAAGTTTGATCTGTCTTTCAATAGACCTTTGAAACTATTTCACATCTTGTAGTTGACCTGATGCAAATGGCCATCGTTTTCTTTTGAAATATCTTGGGACTTGTTTTTTATGAAAGTTCCCCTCCAGCCTTTAGTTTATTGTCCGCTTTTCAAAGTTGATCTGTCTTTTGATGGACAACTATTTTACATGTTGTAGTTGACCTGATGCAAATGGCCATCGTTTCTTTTAAAATAGTTTGGCACAGGAATGATGGTAAATTTTTTTAAAACATTTGGAACATGGCAAGTTTTCACAGACCAAGAAAATATTGCATAAACAGTCATTACAACATCTGACCTGATGCAAATGACCATCGTTTCTTTTGAAAATAACTCAGGATTTGTTTTTATAAAGGTTACTGTCCAGCCAATATTTATAGATGCTTTGCAAAGTTTGATCTGTCTTTCGATGCACCTCTGAAACTTGTTCACATGTTGTAGTTGACCTGATGCAAATGACCATCGTTTCTTTTGAAATAATTTGGGATTTGTTTTTATGAAAGATCTTCTCCAGCCAATATTTGTAGTCTGCTTTGCAAAGTTTTATCTGTATTTCGATGGACCTCTGAAACTATTTCATGTAGTAGTTGACCTGATGCAAATGGGCCAAATTGTCCATTCTCATGCTCTTATCCAAACATTTAATTTGTTGTCACCTTTAACAAACTGAATTTTTGTTTGTACCCTGTTTAGTATACAGTCAACGGCAATGGATCGTGACATCATCTTGCAAGTTACCGCACCCTTACTTCTAAGCTGGCTGTGACACAGGATTTGACCAACACAGGATTTGACCAACACTGGATTTGACCAACGCAAGATTTTACCAATACACAGGATTGGACCAAGGCAGGATTTGACCACATATGGTTTGACCAATATAGGATTTGACCAACAAACTAACAAGATAACAGCCTGGGTAAGTTGAAATTTATTCAATTCTCCATACAAAATAAAGACAATTATGTTTTTTTTTGTAAAGGCATTGCACACCTTTTTGTCAAAAAAACAAGTATTCTCACTTAGTGTATCCCAACATAAAATGCATGAAATAACAAATCTGTGAAAATTTGTCATCAAATGCTTTCATTATAAAATGTAACTTGGTGCCATCTCAACAGTACTACCTCTGCAGCCAATGTTTGTAGTCTGCTTTCAAGTTTGATCTGTCTTTTGATGGACCTCTGAAACTACTTCACATGTTGTAGTTGACCTGATGCAAATGACCATCGTTTTCTTTTTAAATAGCTGGGGATTTGTTTTGATGGAAGTTCCTCTCCAGCCAATGTTTATAGTTTGCTTTGCAAAGTTTGATCTGTCTTTCGATGGACCTCTGAAACTAGTTCATCTGTTGTAGTTGACCTGATGCTAATGGCCATCGTTTTCTAAAAATAGATTTGTTTTAATGAAAGCTCCTCTCCAGCTAATGTTAAAGTCTGCTTTGCAAAGTTTGATCTGTCTTTAGATGGACCTCTAAAACTATTCCACATGTTGTAGTTGACCTGATGCAAATGGCCATTGTTTCTTTTGAAATAACTCAGGATTTGTTTTTTTTTTGTGAAAGTTCCTCTCCAGCCAATGTTTGTAGTATGCTTTGCAAAGTTTTATCTGTCCTTTGTTGGACCTAAAACTATTCCACATGTTGTAGTTGACCTGATGGAAATTGCCATCGTTTCTTTTGAAATAATCCGTGATTTTTTTGTATGAAAGTTCCTCTCTAGCTAAAGTTTGTCTACTACTTTGCAAAGTTTGATCTGTCTTTCGATGGACCTCTGAAACTATTTCATATGCTGTAGTAGACCTGATGCAAATGGCCATCGATCGGTTTGAAATAACTTGAGATTTGTTTTAATGAAAGTGCCTCTCTCGCCCATGTTTGTAGTCTGCTTTGCAAAGTTTGATCTGCTTTTTGATTGACCTCTAAAACTGTTTCATATGTTGTGGTTGACCTGAAGAAAATAGTAATCATTTCTTTTGAAATAACTCAATTTTATTTTATTTTATGAAAGTTCCCCTCCTGCCAATGTTTGTAGTCTGCTTTGCAAAGTTTTATCTGTCTTTCGATGGACCTCTGAAACTATTTCACATGTTGCAGTTGATCGGATGCAAATTACCTGCGCTTCTTTGGAATTAACTTGGGATTTATTTCGATGAAAGTTCCCCTCCAGCCAATGTTTTTAGTCTGCTTTGCAAAGTTTTACCCATCTTTCGATGGACCTCTTGAAATTTTTTCACATTTTGTAGTAGACCTGATGCAAATCGTTTCTTTTGAAATAACTTTAGATTTGTTTTTTGTAGTCTGCTTTGTCAACATTTTCCAAAAGGATATTTAGAAGCAGTATTTGTCCATTTTGTCCGTTGGCATCATACTCGTAAATCACCAAGCTTTGTCCTTAGCTTTGTTTTCGGTTGAGGGGCATTGTTTTAAAGGTCCAAACTATTCATTTATTTATGCATAATGTGATTTGATTTTGGTGGGGAAAGAGGCAAGCAAGTTGTGTATTGTTGGGAAGGGGAGGCTGGTGATATCAAACTTTTATTGAATTTACTACAATTTTATTTCAAAAAACAAACATCTTTGTCATGCTCTGTACAATTTGTGTTCATTTTGTCACCCTTTTTAACAAACATATTTGTTTGTGCCCTGTTTAGCATGAAATTAACTGCAATGGTTTGTGACATCTTCTTGCAAGCATGTTACCTTGCAACGTCATTACTGAGCTGGCAGTCACAGGATTTGACAATCACAGGATTGGACCAACACAGGATTGGACCATCACAGGATTGGACCAACTCAGGATTCAACCATCACAGGATTTGACCAACACAAGATTGACAACATAGGATTGGACCAGTACAGGATTTGACGAACACAGGATTGGACCAACACAGGATTGGACCATCACAGGATTGGACCAACTCAGGATTCGACCATCACAGGATTAGACCATCACAGGATTTGACCATAACAGGATTCGACCATCACAGGATTAGACAACACAGGATCGGACAACACAGGATTGGACCAACACATGATTGGACCAGCACAGGATTGGACCAACACAGGATTGGACCATCACAGGATTGGACCAACACAGGATCGGACAACACAGGATTGGACCAACTCAGGATTCGACCATCACAGGATTGGACCATCACAGGATTCGACCATCACAGGATTAGACAACACAGGATCGGACAACACAGGATTGGACCAACACAGGATTGGACCAACACAGGATCGGACAACACAGGATTGGACCGACACAGGATTGGACCTACACAGGATTGGACCATCACAGGATTGGACCAACACAGGATCGGACCAGCACAGGATTGGACCAACACAGGATTGGACCAACTCAGAAATGGACCATAACAGGATTTGATCAACACACTACACGATGAAAGCCTTGGGTAAGTTGAAATCCATTCTAATCTCCCTATAAAATAATACACAAGATTGAATTTTTATTCAGGGCTGGAATTACAAGGAGGCCATGGCCTCTGTTGCCCCTGGTCTTGGCCTTGGTGCCCCTTCAAAAGTATCCCAACAAATCCATAAAATAACAACTCTGTGCAAATGTTGACTCAATTGGTCATCACAGTTGTAAGAGAATAGTGGTTTATTCATTGTATGTTTGATTTCATGCTTGATTGTTTTTGTTATCACATGTATGCTTTGTTGAAAAACACAGACAACAGTGTGCTTAGAAACAGCCTAATGAATGTGTTTGTTGTTGTAGAGTTTCCGTCACTTCAGATTCAGGAGAGTCGGTATGACGGCACAGATGTACAGTTTGTGTTTTTTCCAAATGCAGGAGAAAGACTGTGTGCTGCACAGATTTTCTTATTGATGTAGAGTTTGTGTTTCTGTAAACGCGATAGAAAAGTCTATATGATGGCAATGCTTTTTCTTAAAGATGTTGAATTTGCATCTCTTTAAACTGTGGAGAAAGTCTGTGGGACGGCACAGATTTTTCTTTACGATGTTGATTTTGTGTCTCTCTCAAAGTCTGGTGTATGACGGCACAGATTTTGTTTGTTGATGTTAAGTTTTCATCTTTGTAAACGCAGAAGAAAGTCTGTGACAGCGCAGATGTTTTCTTATTGATGTAGAGTTTGGGTCACCACCCTGTTAGCTAGTGAGCCATGCAAGTTGTGTTAGTACAGGTAGTTGGGCTAAAATCACGAGCAATATTTTGATGCACGGCTTTGTGAAGCCATGTTGTATAATATAGAGTTTCAGTGACAAATTTTTGAACTTTATATTTTTGTTTTGTTTGTGGAAAAGTTTGAAACCTCAGACAGTAAAACTAAGGTTTGGTTGAACCAGTTTCCATCTTCTTAAAGGTATGTGCCGCATCTTATTGTTAAAGAGTTTGCATCACTCAGAAGTTAGGAGAAAGTGTGTGACGGCACAAATTTGTCTTATTGTTGTAAAGATTGTGTCTGTGGAAACGCCGGTGAAAGTCAGCATATCAGCAAAGATGTTTTTTTTATTAGTATTGAGTTTGGGTCTCTATAAGGGCAGGAAAAAAGCCTGTGACGCCGTAGATTTTCCTTGTTGACATACAGATTATGTAAACACATGAGAAAGACTACTGTGACGGCACAGATTTTTCCAATAGATGTTGAGTTTGTGTCTCTCTAATTGCAGAAGAAAGTCTTTGACGGCACATCATTTCTCATTGATGCTAAGTTTGCGTCTCTAAACGCAGGGATAGTTTGTGATGACACAGATTTCTCTTTGATGTAAAGTTTGTGTCTCTCTCAACGCAGAAAAAAGTTTGTAATGGCACAGATTTTTCATATTGATGTACAGTTTGGGTCACACCAAATTCATGATGAAGTCTGTATGACACCACAAATTGTTCTAATTGATGTAAAGTTTGTGTCTCTATAAACGATGTACCGCATCCGATATGATCTTGTTGACATCAACTGGCAAGCACACCTCACTGAACCACAATTCCAGACCAGAGGACATGGATCTCGCTTCTACATCCCGCACTGCAGCAATCAGGTCTATGTATCATCATTCTTCCCTCGCACAATTAGGGACTGGAACTGCTTGAAGACGGACCCTGCACTCTCACCCTCTCTAGTTGCATTCAAGAATGCACTGAGGATCTCACCTAGTTAGTAATCTTGCTGGCCAATTTTTACTTGCACCATGTTTATTTTTGCACCTGATTGGCTTACGGTCCCATGGTTTCACGCGTGCGCCCAGCCACAGTGCGGTAATCTTCAAATTTTCTGCAGCAGCACTTTAAAGGAAGAAGAAGAAGAAGAAGAAGGAGAAAGTCTGTTTAATGGCACAGATTTCTTTTAGAGATGTTTAGTTTGCGTCTCTCTAATTGCAGGAGAAAGTGACAGCACAGATTTTTCTCATTGATGTAAAGTTCGTCTCTGTAAATGCAGGAAAAAGTACTACACGTTTCCTCCCATCCTATTGGAGTATTTAAAAAAAGGAACGACGGCTGGCAGCTTGAGGACACGTACCATGTCCCGTTGTACCAACCAAAGCCGAGTTTCGAATGATGAGAAACTGCTCGGTTCTGCGGGTTCGTCTTCTTCAAAGCGTGCACATGAATCATGTGAGCTCCGTTCCCCTTCGGACTCCTCCTTGGGTTCCTCCCCATCGGATGCCTCGAGGTCAGTTGAGGATGCAGTGAGATGGCCGTAGGAGAACCTCTCCGTTGACGGTCACGCCCCGGAGTGCGAGGCACCTTAGCCCACTTTTGATTACTTAAGAGGAGTTTGGAAGCCTGTTATTGACCAGAGCTGCCCTGATAGGCCCATGAACAATCAATCCTAGGTCTGTGTCCGAGATGGTGGGTGAGCCCGCTGTGAGACGGGCACCATCCCCCATCGATGTTGGGCGATGGCTGCTAATGAAGTGTTGATGAAATCAAACACCTTCATAAAAGCCACTGGGGATATGGTATCATTTTCCTTCTTCCTTTTCTTGGTCTTCAGTGTCGTTGAAGAATCATCAGAAGAGGAAACTGAATGCTTGTTTGGTCTTCTTGTCTGAAGTCACACTCCCCGGAAAAGCTCCTTTAAAGAGTCAATCATCGGTATTCCAATGCAGCGATTAGTGAATGAAGTTGACTGGGATTCCGTGGAAGTCTCTAAGACAGCACAGTTTTTTCTTATTGATGTGCAGTTTGGGTCACACCAGAGTCATAATGAAGTCTATGTGACAGCTCAAATATTTCTCATTTATGTAAATTTTGTGTCTTGTTAAATGTAGGAGAAAGTCTGTGTGACTGCACAGATTTTTCTCATAGTTGTTGAGTTTGCTATACTCTAAAGGCTAGAGAAAGTTTGTGATGGCACAGATTTTTCTTATTGGTGGAAAGTTTGCGTCTTTCTAAATGCAGGAGAGAATCTGTGACAGCACACATTTTTATTATTGATGTACAGTTTGGGTCACACCAAAGTCATGATGAATTCTATATGACAGCACAAATTATTATCATTGATGGACAATTTGTGTCTCTGTAATCGCAGGAGAAAATGTGACGGCACAGATTTTTCAGATTTAATTAGAATTTGTGTCTCTCAATGCAGGATAAAGTCTTTTTAACGGCACAGATTTTTCTTATAGATGTTGAGTTTGTGTCTCTCTGATTGCAGGAGAAATTCTGTGACGGCACAAATTATTCTCAATTATGTAAAGTTTTGTCTTTGTTAATGCATGAAAAAGTCAGCTCTGGATTGCGAGATCTATTTCTTTAGAGAGGCTGTGCTCTTGATGCGATCCACGCAATGTGAGGTTTTGGAATGGTGTACTACGCGTTTCCTTCTCTCCTGTTTGTGTTTTAAAGGAACGACGCTCCGATGATTCATCTGGGATATCATGTACCGTGTCCCGTTGTACCAACCAAAGCCGAGTTTCGAATGATGAGAAACTGCTCGGTTCTGTGGGCTCGTCTTCTTCAAAGCGTGCACATGAATCATGTGAGCTCCGTTCCCCTTCGGACTCCTCCCTGGGTTTCATCCCTATTGGATGCCTCAAGGGCAGATGAAGGGTGCAATGAGATGGCCGTAGGAGAACCTCTCCGTTGATGGTCATGCCCCGGAGTGCGAGGCACCTCAGCCCACTTTTGATTACTTAAGAGGAGTTTGGAAGCCCGTTATTGACCAGAGCTGCCCTGATAGGCCCCTGAACAATCAATCCTAGGTCTGTGTCCGAGATGGTGGGTGAGCCCGCTGTGAGAATGGGCACTATCCCCCATCGATGTTGGGCGATGGCTGCTAATGAAGTGTTGATGGAATCAAACACCTTCATAAAAGCCGCTGGGGATAGGGTATCATTTTCCTTCTTCTTTTTCTTGATCTTCAGTGTCGTTGAAGAATCATCGGAAGAGGAAACTGAATGCTTGTTTGATCTTCTTGTCTGAAGTCACACTCCCCGGAAAAGCTCCGATAAAGAGTCAAGCATCGGTATTCCAATGCAGAGATCAGTGAATGAAGTTGACTGGGATTCCGTGAAAGTCTCGGAGACGACACAGTTTTTTCTTATTGATGTGCAGTTTGGGTCACACCAGAGTCATGATGAAGTCTAAACAACAGCTCAAATATTTTCTCATTTATGTAAATTTTGTATTTATTAAATGCAGGAGAAAGTCTATGTGACTGCACAGATTGTTCTCATAGTTGTTGAGTTTGCGTTTCTCTAAAGACTGGAGAAAGTTTGTGATGGCACAAATTTTTTATATTGATGGAAAGTTTGCTTCTCTGTAAATGCAGGAGAGAATCTGTGACAGCACATATTGTTATCATTGGTGTAAAGTTTGTGTCTCTGTAATCGCAGGAGAAAATCTATGACATGGCACAGATTTTTCTTATAGATGTTGAGTTTGCATTTCTCTAATTGCAGGATTAAGTCTGTGACGGCACAGATTTTTCTCATGTAAAGTTTTGTCTCTGTAAATACAGGAAAAGTCTGTGTGACGGCACAGATTTGTTATATTTAATTAGACTTTGTGTCTCTCAATGCAGAAGAAAGTCTCTTTAACGGCACAGATTTTTCTTATAGATGTTAAGTTTGTCTCTCTAATTGCAGGAGAAAGTCTGTGACGGCACAAATTGTTCTCATTTATGTGAGGTTTTGTCTTTGTAAATGCATGAAAAAGTCAGTTCTGGATAGCGAGATCCATCTCAAAGAGGCTGTGCTCTTGATGCGATCCTCCTCTCCTGTTTGTGTTTTAAAGGCACAACGCTCAGATGATTCATTTGGGATATCACGTACCGTGTCCCGTTGTACCAACCAAAGCCGAGTTTCGAATGATGAGAAACTGCTCGGTTCTGTGGGCTCATCTTCTTCAAAGCGTGCACGTGACTCACGTGAGCTCCGTTCCCCTTCGGACTCCTCCTTGGGTTCCTCCCCATCGTATGCCTCGAGGGCAGTTGAGGGGTGCAATGAGATGGCCGTAGGAGAACCTCTCCGTTGACGGTCACGCCCCGGAGTGCGAGGCACCTCAGCCCACTTTTGATTACTTAAGAGGAGTTTGGAAGCCCGTTATTGACCAGAGCTGCCCTGATAGGCCCCTGAACAATCAATCCTAGGTCTGTGTCCGAGATGGTGGGTGAGCCCGCTGTGAGAATGGGCACTATCCCCCATCGATGTTGGGCGATGGCTGCTAATGAAGTGTTGATGGAATCAAACATCTTCATAAAAGCCACTGGGGATAGGGTATCATTTTCCTTCTTCTTTTTCTTGATCTTCAGTGTCGTTGAAGAATCATCGGAAGAGGAAACTGAATGCTTGTTTGGTCTTCTTGTCTGAAGTCACACTCCCCGGAAAAGCTCTGATAAAGAGTCAATCATCGCTATTCCAATGCAGCGATTAGTGAATGAAGTTGACTGGGATTCCGTGGAAGTCTCTAAGACAGCACAGTTTTTTCTTATTGATGTGCGGTTTGGGTCACACCAGAGTCATAATGAAGTCTATGTGACAGCTCAAATATTTCTCATTTATGTAAATTTTGTGTCTTGTTAAATGTAGGAGAAAGTCTGTGTGACTGCACAGTTTTTTCTCATTGTTGTTGAGTTTGCGTTTCTCTAAAGGCTAGAGAAAGTTTGTGAAGGCACATATTTTTCTTATTGATGGAAAGTTTGCAGCTCTCTAAACGCAGGAGAGAATCTGTGACAGCACCAATTTTTATTATTGATGTAAAGTTTGTGTCTCTGTTATCGCAGGAGAAAATCTATGTGACAGCACAGATTGGATTTCATAGATGTTGAGTTTGCATTTCTCTAATTGCAGGATTAAGTCTGTGACGGCACAGATTTTTCTCATTGATGTAAAGTTTGGTCTCTGTAAATACAGGAAAAGTCTGTGGGACGGCACAGATTTTTCATACTTAATTGGAGTTTGTGTCTCTCAATGCAGGAGAATGTCTCTTCAACAGCACACATTTGTCTTGTAGATGTTGAGTTTGTGTCTCTCTGATTGCAGGAGAAAGCCTGTGACAGCACAAATTGTTCTCATTTATGTAAAGTTTTGTCTTTGTAAATGCATGTAAAAGTCAGTTCTGGAATGCGAGATCCATTTCTTCAGAGAGGCTGTGCTCTTGATGCGATCCACGCAATGTGAGCTTTTGGAAAGGTGTACTACGCGTTTCCTCCTCTCCTGTTTGTGTTTAAAGGCACAATGCTCCGATGATTCATCTGAGATATCACGTACTGTGTCCCGTTGTACCAACTGAAGCTGAGTTTCGAATAATGAGAATCTGCTTGGTTCTGCGGGCCCATCTTCTTCAAAGCGTGCACGTGACTCACGTGAGCTCCGTTCCCCTTTGGACTCCTCCTTGGGTTCCTCCCCATTGGATGCCTCGATGGCAGTTGAGGGGTGCTGTGAGATGGCCGTAAGAGAACCTCTCCGTTGACGGTCACGCCCCAGAGTGCGAGGCACCTCCGGCCCACTATCGATTACCTCGGATGAGTGTGGAAGTCCGTTATCAACTGGAGCTGCTCTTATAGGCCCCTGAACAATCAATCCTGAGTCTTGGTCCGGAAAGGTGGATGGTGGGGGAGCCCACTGTGAGACGGGCGCCACCCGCCCCCATCGCTGTTGGGTGATGGCTGCCAATGATGTGTTGATGAAATCAAATGCTTTCATAAAAGCCGCCGGTTGTATGGTATCCTTTTCCTTCTTCTTCTTGATCTTCGGTGCTTTTGAAGAATCACGCTTCTGTTTGGTCTTCTTGTCTGAAGCCGCAATCCCTCGGGAAAGCTCCGATAAAGAGTCAATCATCGGTATTCCCAAGCAGCAATCAGTGAATGAAGTTGACTGGGATTCCTTCACTCTGTGGGGCAGCAGAGGTGGAGCTTCTAATCCCTGTCCAGCCCGCCCGAGAGGCGGAGAACCGAGCCACCTGAGTGCAATGATGGGGCCGGATAGAGATTTAACTGTGACCCCCCTTGCTTACGTCCTCCCCTTGGGGTAGCCTGGGCTAGCAATCCAGTGACGGCACAGAAGTTGAGTTTGCGTAACTCTCATTGCAGGAGAAAGTCTGTGATGGCACAGATTGTTCTCACTGATGTAAAGTTTTGTCTTTGTAATTGCAGGAAAAAGTCTGTGTGATCACAGATGTTTGTTATTGATGTAGACTTTGTGTCTCTCTCTCAACGAAGGAGAAGGTCTGTGTAATGGCATAGATTTTTCTTATTGATGTTAAGTTTGCGTCTCTCTAAAGGCAGGAGAAAGTTTGTGATGGCAAAGATTTTTCTTTTTGGGTAACAGCAAAGCATTGATGAAGTGTGAATGATTAAGTTTGCGTCACTGTAAACGCTGGAGAAAGTCTGTGTGACGGCACAAATTTTTCTTAACAATGCTGAGTTTTTTTCTCTCTCAACACAGAGAAAGTTTAAGATGGCACAGATATTTCTTATTGATGTACAGTTTGGGTCACACCAAAGTCCTGATGAAGTCTGTACGACAGCACAACTTTTTCTCTGTAAATTTTGTTTCTCTGTATACTCAAAAGAAAGTATGTGTGACACCCCATTTTTTCTGACTGATGTAGACTTCATGCGTCTCTCTAAACACAGGAGAAGGTCTTTGTGTTGGCACAGATCTTTTTTTTTTAATTCAACCTTGTGTATTCCTTTTTGCTGTTCAAATTTTTGTAGAATGGCTGTGAGATCTTTATTAAAACGAAGTATTTAATACTTCATTGTGTAATATCTTAATTGAAAACAAAGTTGTATCCCATCATAACCATAAAATAATAAGCCTGTGAAAATTTGGGCTCAATTGGTCATCGAAGTTGCGAGAAAATGATAAAAGAAAAAACACTCTTGTTGGACGAAGTTGTGTGCTTTCAGATAAGAATAAAACACTTTTAGCTAGAAGTCTTTTATATTTTAGTGAGAAATTACCTCTTTCTCAACAACTACGTTACTTCAGAGGAAGTCGTTTCCCACAATGTTTTATACCATCAACAACTCTCCAATGGTTGTTACCAAGTCAGTTTTTAAGTTGGTATTTGTTTTAAGTAATTATCAAACGTGTACCTTCACTTTAAAGTACCTTTGAATTCTATTGAATATTTAAGTATTATGACAGTGTATACCCATACAGACAAATGAGAAATCAAATGCATTTTAACAGTGCCAGGAAGTTTTGTTTCACTTGGAGTCTGGTCTTGTAAGAATGATGGCTCATATTTTTGACCGCGTGAGGGCGCTCTCAATCACTTCGGGGGGTATATTCACTCGTATCCTAAACAGATATGAAAGACCGGAACACATTAACAACACAGACATCTAATCCATCACGGACAATAAGACATTTGAAGGAGCCGATACAACCCACCTCTAAAGCAACTTAAAACTACGGTGCAACAAAAGTGACAGAACGCCTGTTGAAACTGTGCACGACGAGTCGCATATACCCTCGGAAGTGATAAAAATACCCTCGGAAGTGATAAAAATACGGCGCATTCTGGTCTAGTACACATATTGAGCAACAATTTCGAGCCCCAAGTTCGAGCCCTGGTTAGGATTATCGTGTTAGGTCGGTTGAACAGATTCACCATCTTGGATCTAGTTGTTTAGCGTTTCATTCAGGTTGACCTTTCCTTGCCGTTTCTGTCCATGTGTAACAATCTCAACTATCAGTAATTCCAATTGGTTGATTGCAATGTTTATTCCTTTAAGTAAAACTGAGCATCTGGGTTACGGTAGTGATTTCTTAGGCAAGTTCCAGTTGTTGGTGGTTCCCCGTTCAATGACTTCCAACGTTATTTTGATTTCTCGGTTTGTTGGTCTTTAGGAAAAGCACATTTTGTCAGTTGACTCCACTTGCACAAGACGTGTTCTTGTAGTTGCGCCCTCTCACAGCATGGTTTGATTTTAAAACAGTAAATAAAAATATACATTTGGCATTTTTCATTATTGTTACTATTATTTCAATGTATAAATGTTTGTTTTAACTTTTAGATTGGACGTAATTCTGGTTTCATCAAGAGAACATCAGTGACTCAAGATCCACACAAGTTCTTATGGATGTGTTTGATCAAGACAGAAGAGGCATGCTATCTATTGAAATGGACATCTTGAAGAACTGTAAGCTACCTTCTAATTGACTTGAGATCCACACAAGTTCTTATGGATGTGTTAGATGAAGACAGAAGAGGCATGCTATCTATTGAAATGGACATCTTGAAGAACTGTAAGCTACCTTCTAATTGACTTGAGATCCACACAAGTTCTTATGGATGTGTTTGATCAAGACAGAAGAGGCATGCTATCAATTGGAATGGACATCTTGAAGAACTGTAAGCTACTGCCAAGTGCATTTTGATAATTTATTATGTAGTTTAAAGGCACTATACACCTTTAGTAATTGTCTCCACTGTCTCCACTTGCACAATGAGTCTTCTTATAGCTGCCCCTTTTTACAGTATGATTTCATTTTTTAACAGTAAATAAAAAGCTATATTTGGCAATGCAAATAATCATAGCTTCATCTTGATGGTCCATCAAAAATTTAAATCTGTCTTGACTACCAAGAGTTTCAAAGACACTGTATTGATTGAAAACTATACAAAAGAAAGAATTTTCATCCTCTCTACAAAATGTAATTGCATCCTGTATGAAATAAACTGAACTTGTTAAACAATAAATAATCACACTGAATGTTATCTCAGGAGTTCTTGGAACGGCGGAAAAACTTGTGTTTTCAGTCTGTCAAAGAAAAATAAGCTGCAAAAGTGATTGCAAGTATTCACAGCTAAACCAAATGCCCATGTTACCAACAGGGAATTACACTAGGTTTAACTGTTTGCTGGTTGCTAAGGGGTTAAAGGCATATGTTGTCAGACTAAAGTAGCGATCAGAAACATTTGGTTATTTCAAAAATTGCTGTATAGAGTACATTCCCCCGGGGAGTAGAGATGGTTGAAGGAATGATTTAAATGGCCCATTGACCAGGGGTGATGATGTTGGAAGCGCTTTGAGAAGCATTTTGGATATTAAAAGTGCAATATAAAAACAGATTAGTATGATTGTTATTGAAAAATAATCATGGTTTTAAGGCATTCCGTTTATAAACTTCGGCTTCTAGTGTAATGCCTCCACTAAGTGATTTTCTTGTAACAATTCTTTTGTTTGTCTAAAGTGCTTTTTCTTGTGGAAATAAATGTTTCTGAAATGAAATGAAATGAAATGATTATTTAAATGTATATTTTCATTTGTAGATTGGATGTGATTTTGGTTTCATCAAGAGAACATCAGTGAGGAAGAACCCAAGACTGTGACCTACTAATTGACTCAAGATCAGCACAAATTCACATGGATGTGTTTGATCAAGACAGAGGAGGCATGCTATGAATTGGAATGGACATCTTGAAGAACTGTAAGCTGCCTGCTAATTGACTCAAGATCCACACAAGTTCTCAGGGATGTGTTTGATCAAGACAGAAGAGGCATGCTATCAATTGGAATGGACATCTTGAAGAACTGTAAGCTACTGCCAAGTGCATTTTGATCATTTATTATGTAGTTTAAAGGCACTAGACACCTTTAGTTATTGTCTCCACTGTCTCCACTTGCACAATGAGTCTTCTTATAGCTGCTCCCTCTGACAGTATGATTTCATTTTAAAACAGTACATAAAAGCTTTATATGACACCCTAGCAGATCCTTGCCATTTGATTGGAGGATTGTCCGTCACGTGATAGTAAATAAAAGGACTATTGCACGCTACATCACTCACCGTGCTTTTTTTCGTTCCATTCACCATGCATTTTCATTCCATTTTAAAACCATGCATTTTTCATTCCAGCCAAAAAGTACTATTGCACGCTGAGTAAAAACATCACTGCGTGCGCGTGTCTTTGGTAACGCAGCAGTGTTACTGCAAGGCATTATACATTCAGCGTCTGCGTGTCTCAAAATAGCTGTACAGAATGCACATTGTCACTGTTGAATCCAACAGGCCGACCCAAAGAAATGGGTGTAATTTCACAATTAAATTGTAGGCCTACGCTTTGTTTGTTTTTAAAGTTGTATCCTCGAATCAATCTACTTGGATGTTATATAAAACAAATAATGAATCGCCTCGTTGAATGGAACATTCCATCTTTCAACTCGTGGACATATTCGCACCATTGCACTCATAGACATTCATTATTTGTATAATATTTAGCAACGCAAACATTTGTAGCTTCATCTGGATGGTCCATCAAAAATTTAAATCTGTCTTGCTTACCAAGAATTTCAAAGACACTGTATTGATTGAAAACTATACAAATCCTTAAGAAAGAATTTTCATCCTCTCTACAAAATGTAATTGCATCATGTATGAAATAAACTGAACTTGTTACACAATAAATAATCACACTGAAAGTTATCTCTGGAATGGCGGAAAATCTTATGAAATTCTGTGGCGTTTCTGTCTGTGCGAAAAAGATTGAAAATATTCACAACAAAACCGAATGCCTATATTACCAACAGGGAATGACGCTAGGTTTAAATGTTTGCGGGTTGCTAAGGGGTTCAGGCATCATTGCCAATTTTTTGTGAGACTAAAGTAGCAATCAGAAACTGTTGTTGTTTCAAAAATTGCTGTAGAGAGAGTCGTGTACATTCCCCAGGGAGCTGAGGTGATGGCCAGGGCTAAGAATGGTGAAGGTACTTTGAGACGCCCTTCGGATGTTAACAAGGCGATAGAAAAAAAAAACAATTATTATTATTATTTAAATGTCTAAATGTTTGTTTTAATTTGTAGATTGGACTTGATTCTGGTTTCATCAAGACCGATTGACCTAAACTCTGACCTGCTAATTGACTTAAGATGTACACAAGTTTTTATGGATGTGTTTGATCAAGACAAAAGAGGCATGCTATCACTTGGAATGGACATCTTGAAGAACTGTAAGCCACCTGCTAATTGACTTAAGATCTACACAAGTTCTTATGGATGTGTTTGATCAAGACAAAAGAGGCATGCTTTCAATTGGAATGGACATCTTGAAGAACTGTAAGCTACTTGCAAATTGACTCGAGATCTACACAAGTTCTCATGGATGTGTTTGATCAAGACAGAAGAGGCATGCTATCAATTGGAATGGACATCTCGAAGAACTGTTAGCTACTTGCTAATTGACTTAAGATCTACACAAGTTCTTATGGATGTGTTTGATCAAGACAGAAGAGGCATGCTATCAATTGGAGTGGACATCTTGAAGATATGTAAGCTACTGCCAAGTGCATTTTGATCAGTTAAAAGGCACTAGACACCTTTGGTAATTGTCAAAGACTAGTATTCCGACGACTTGGTGTATACACCAAGATTTGTCATTCGGGATACACCCCGAATGACAAATCTGTGAACATTTTACTCAATTGGTCATCAAATTTGCAAGAAAATAATGAAAGAAAACAATGCACTTGTTGCATTACTTTGTGTGCTTTCAGATGCCTTATGTCAGGCGAACTTGAATAATAATAAAAAATAATAAAAGACTTCAGCTGAAGTCTTTTATTATTTGAGTGAGGAATGACCTCTTTCTCAAAAACTACATTACCTCAGAGGGATCTATTTATCAAAATTGTTATACTATCAACAGCTCTCCATTGCTCAATACCAAGTAAGTTTTGATGCTAACAATGAATTTGAGTAATTACCAATAGTGTCAAGTGTCTTTTAACATTTACTTTAAAAGCAAGCATGTTATTGGTTTGTATGCAAACGTCTAGGATAGTTTTAATCAAAATGAAAGGGGCACAATTTCATGGCTCTGCTTACCATAAGCAAAGAATCGGCTTACAAAATTCCGTGCTTACTTCAAGCGTATTTCATGGGTAAATGGTAATACACGCTTGTGCGCGTGCGTACTCCAGGTTACTATGCATTCTAGGCTTACACAGCGAAGAAATTTGGCGATGGTTGCAAATGAAACAAAAATATGTTTGCTTGTTAATTATTTATCAAATTCCTACCTTTGCAGTTTAAACTTTAGAACTGCTTTTAAGGCACTGGACTCATCATTTGGTATGTCAAAGACCAGTTTTTTCACTTGGTGTGTCCCAACATGTATGCATAAAATAACAAGCCTGTGAAAATTTGGGCTCAATTGGTCATCGAATTTGCAAGAGATTATTGAAGGAAAACAAACTTGTTTCATTACTTTGTATGATTTCAAATGCATAATAAAGGCTTCAGCTGAAGTCTTTTATTTGAGTGGAAAAAACCCTCCTTCTGAAAAACTTTGTTACTTCAGAGAGAGCTGTTTCTCACAATGTTTCTCACTCAATTGGTCATCAAATTTGCAAGGGGATAATGAAAGAAAAAAATACCCTTGTTGCATTTTAGTGCTTTCATCAGATGCATGATAAAAGGCTTCAGCAAAACTCTTTTATTATTTGAGTGGGGAAAAAACCCTTCTCCAAAATGACATTAATACGAGGGAGCCGTTTCTCACAAGGTTTTATACTATCATCAGCTCACTGAGGTTTTTATGCTAACAATTATTTTGAATAATTACCAATTATGTCCAGTGCCTTTAAGGCAAAATACTAGACTGTAAGTTATTTTGATATCAGTCTACTTCACCGTGTTGATGTTTTGGAGGAACTAAGTTGTATGGTGCTGATGTTTGAATGCCATTTTAATGGTTGTTGTTGTTGTTATTTAACGGACTGATGTCTATATTTGGTTTGGTCACATCTTCCTATAATGTAATGCGTCGTTGTATTCTTGGAATTAAGTTTGAGCAGTTTTCTGGAGATGTTTTCACGCTTCACTCAAGTTCGGAAGGAATTTTCTTGTCAATCTTCTTCAGCTCTTTGTTCATGAAGTAACGTTCTCCTTCAATGTAGCTGTTTGTTTCATGCAACTTAGTTGTTTTCTCTGTCCAAAATTAGAATGTTTTCATGCCATCCTGCTTGGCCGTTTTCTTGGGACTAATCATTCTTCTACATTTCTATGAATCTCTGATGTTTACTTATGCGAACCAATTTGTATGCAGTCTTTGTCTTTTTTCATGCAACTTCATTGTCACTCTTCTTGAATGTTTTCTTTGGACTAAGTCATACAGTCTGTCATTGCAGATTTTTTTCTCAGAGTAGTAGCCCTGTTAAGTATTTTTTTATATGTGTTTGAGGTCTGAGGTATAATTTATTCATGGAAGTTGGGATGGGCTCCAACTGTTGGTCCTGGGGGGTACATTCATTCCCCAGGGACAGTCCATGCTCTCGGAGGGCGGTGCTGGTCACCGAGCTCGCAGCCCTTCAGCTGGCCCCAGCAGCCTCAGATGGACCCACAGACCAAAGAGGGGAGACTCTCCGTTCCCTGTCTTTGCTCAGTGTGCGGTGGGTCTACCAGAAAGGTGAAGAAATCAGCCGGTGCCAGGGCAGTTACCAAGAGAGGAAGGGCTAAGGGTGGCTCCAATCCAAAGACCACCGCGCCCGCCCTCAACCTTGCCTCGGGGTTGCTACAGCGGGAGGGTCTCCCCGTCCACACGGCTTAGACTACTAGACCCTACCTGGTCACAAGGGTTTCCCCACGACGGTCTTTGGACGGTCTTTTACAAGGCCACCTGTCTGGCACCCGTCCATGCCATAGGCTGTTGGGCGCTTGTGATTGATAGGAGGATTGGTGACGGTTTTACCTGCTTCCGGTTTTACCCGCTGCTCAGGTGTCGTGGTCATTCTGGTCTGTACCAAAAATGCTTCGGTCGTTCGTCAACAGCCAGGGGGCACCCGGTCGGCTCGGCTGTGTTAACTGGTTGTGCATTTACTCCACTGGTGCATACAGCGGGGGACCGCTCTGTCGGCGGTCTACATCCCATGAAGGAAGAATTTTATTGCCAAAGCCCTCTCTCGGGGTTGCATTGTCCCAACAGAGTGGTCCCTCCGCCCCCTGGTTGGCCTAGTCGCTCTTTCAGTTGATAGACTGGCCAAATGTGCACTTGTGTGTCTCTCAGATGAACAATCAGCTGTCAATCTACTGTGTACGGGGTCTCGACCCCGAGGCTTGGTAGATTGACGCAATGCCTATGGACTGGGATGGGCTGCTGGCATTATCTGCCCATCTCTGTGTGACGGCACAGATTGTTTTTATTTATGTACTGTTTGTGTCTCTCCAAACTCAGGAGAAAGTCTGTACGACAACACAACCTGTACTAATTGATGTAAACTTTGTGTCTCTGTTAACGCAGACCTAAAGTTGTGTCTATATCAATGACGACACAAACTTTTCTCATTGATGTGAAGTCTGTGTGTCAGCACAAGTTGTAAACTTTGTTTCATGTAAATGCGGGAAAAAGTCTGTGACAGCACAACTTATCCTTATTGATGAAGAGAAACTGCACGACGACACAAACTTTTCTCATACATGTAAATTTTGTTTATCTCAATGGTGGAGAAAGTCTGTGTGATGGCACAGATTTTTCTTTTTGATGTCGAGCTTGAATCTGTCTCAATGCAGGAGAAAGTCTGTGACGGAACAAATTGTTCTTGTTAATGAGGAAGTTTATGTATGACAACACAGATTTTTATTACGAATGTTGAGTTTGTGTCTCTCCACACTCGGGAGAAGGTCCGAATGACGGCACCGATTCTTATTATTGATGTTGAGTTTGTGTCTCTCCAAACTCAGGAGAAAGTCTGTATGGCGGCACAGATATTTCTAATTGATGTAGAGTTTGTGTCTCTCCAAACTCAGGAGAAAGTCTGAACGACGGCACAGTTTTTTCTCATTGAGGTAGAGTTTACTTGTATCCAAACTCAGGAGAAAGTCTGTATGACGGCACAGATTTCTCTCATTGATGTAGAGTTTGCACCTATCCAAACTCTAAAGAAAGTATGTATGACGGCACAGATCTTTCTCATTGATGTCGAGTGTGTGTCTCTCTAAGCTCAGGAGAAAGTCTGTATGACACATAGATTATTCTAATTGATGTAGAATTTGCAATTCTCCAAAGTCAGGAAAAAGTCCGTATGACGGCACAGATTTATCTGATGTCATAATGTGTCTCTCTAAGCACAGACGAAAGTTGATGTGATGGCACACATTTGTCTGACAGATGTTGACTCTTCATCCTGGAAACGGCACAGATATTTCACAATGTTGTGATGTTACCAAATGCTTTGTAGTGTTCAGCGTTTAAAGCTGAACACTCAAATCTAAATTAGGTTGTTGTCATTCTACTTTACCATAGTTGATGTTTTGCTGGAATTAAAGCATATGCAGCAGGTGTTTTCATGGCACGTGCTTGTTGTTGTTAAACGGTTTGTTGTCTTCTTATGACCCATCAGTGACATCCTCATTAATGCAATTCTTATCATTGTATTCTTGGGACTGAGTTTCATAAGTCATCATGAGATGTTTTCATGGCACGTGCTTGTTGTTGTTAAACAGATTGTTGTCTTCTTTTGACCCATCAGTGACTTCTTCATTAATGCAATTCTTATCATTGTATTCTTGGGACTAAGTTTCATAAGTCATCATGAGATGTTTTCATGGCACGTGGTTGTTGTTAAACTGTTTCTTGTCTTTATTTGACCAGGTGACATCTTCATCGATGCAATTGTTATCGTTGTATTCTTGGGACTAAGTTTCATAAGTCATCATGAGACGCTTTCATGGCACGTGGTTGTTGTTGTTAAACGGTTTGTTGTCTTCTTTTGAAACAAATCTTATCATTGTATTCTTGGGACTAAGTTTCATAAGTCATCATGAGATGTTTTCATGGCACGTGGTTGTTGTTGTCCTCATTTGAACCAAATCTTATCATTGTATTCTTGGGACTAAGTTTCATAAGTCATCATGAGATGTTTTCATGGCACGTGGTTGTTGTTGTCAAACGGTTTGTTGTCTTCATTTGACCCAGTGACATCTTATTTGATGCAATTCTTATCGTTGTATTTTTTGAGAACACACTCAAGTGACAAAATTAATTTAGTTGTCAAAATGTTGCAGACCTATATAGTATAATTATGATGAGGCACAATCATCTTGAAAGCAGCTTTGATTTCCATGCAATTTGAACGGCTTTCTCGTGACAAATTAAGGATGTTTTGATGTCAGTATGTCATGACCATTCTGGTATTGTTTTCTAAGGACTAAATCCTTGATCTAAAGCGCATGTGTTAGTGGGACTTTAAGGTTTTGTAGGAACAAATTTGTATGGTTGGTTGCTGGGTAGTAAGTTACTGTCTCTGTAATCTAATTATAGCTGATTTTGTACACCACGTCGCCGTTGTATTTTGTGAATTTTTTGTATTTTGTCCATTAAATTTTGGTAGACAGCCTTCAACATCATCAGCCTTGGCTGGAATTGTTGATTACAGAATAGGTAATGCAGGTCACAGATTTATATAAAACTTTCACGGTCAAATGATGATAGTAGAAAATATCCCTTGAAACACCGATGCAATGTACAATTTTGTAATTGGTTGTTCGTTCTTTTCATGTGACCCAGACGGTCGATCAATCTCAAACTTGTACAGGTTTGTTGGTTTATGTTAAAGCGCTAACCACTGCCAGCTACAGTTCAGTTAGCCCCAAAACAATTCTGCTTTAATGTATATCTATGTAATGTATTCATTTATGTACGTGCACTGTATCTATAAAGGTGGTATTCCTGCATGCGTGGTGCGCACTTTTCATTTTGCACGGCGAACTAAATTGCTTGTGTATAAAAATTTGGCGATACTTGTTTCGAAGATAAACACCCAATAAATACTGCCAATCGGGTCAACTTGTTGTGCGTCATTGCAACAGGGGCGTTGGCAGTAAAATGAATGACAGGCAATGTAGCCATACTTTGAATACCAACTTTGAGTTATTGCTTATAAATGCACCTTATACTTTGAGTAAACCAATTGAACCCTGAACATAAATAAGGCTTCCATTGTGGAACTGACAGGCATTGGCAGTAAATATGAGGAAACTAGTATTGAAAGAATTCAAAAGGACAATAAGGGATAGATGTCTTACATGAAACACCTGCTTTGCAAACCAAACTACAGAAACTTAACGAGAAGAAGTATGGAGGTTCTTACTGAACAAATTTGTATTCTGACAAAGGTTGTTGAGGGAAAAACCTGTGACAGTGAGCAGTTCGTTGAAATGAAACACGTTTGTGACTGTCTTAGAGTCTTTCAACGCACATGTGTATTGAAGGGAAGGTGATGTTTTGGGTAAACTTAGTCATCGGTCTTCTCGAAACTTATTGATGTTGTGTAGGGACTAAGAGTAATTCTTCTTCACGTCCCTTATGTGTCGTACGACTTTGTCACTATTCTGTTGGAACCCTTTTAATGTGATCCGGGTGATACTCTCCTGCAATGATGTTGATGCTTTTGCACGTATGCAACCTAGTCATCATCATGAAGCATTTGAATATGTTGGTGGGACTACATCTTACGGTCTTTAAGCTGTGTTATCTAAAGCATTGGATGTGTAAAAGGTGGTGTCGCTCAAGCTTGTTATCATTTGTACTTGAACTCGATGGATGTTTTGATGGAACTAAGTGTTACTTACTTAAATGTTGTTGATGTTTGTTGGACTGTGTCTGCATTGCTTGAATCATTTGGAGTTTGTAATGGGACTAAGGATGCCGTCTTTCAGTGAAGCTAATGTATTGGTGACGGTGTTCTAGAAACCTGTTTACGCTTTATTGGGACTAAGTGTAATTCTTCTCCAACATCTCTTATGTGTCCTGCGATGTTGACATCAGTTGATGTGTTCTGGGCTGACAGCATCCTTCAACGATAGTATTGTTTCATGTACACGCAAGCTAGTCATCATTCTGGAAGCATTCGGATATGTTGGTGGTAGTAACAAGGTCATAAAACATTGATATTGTAATGCAGTGGATGTTGAGTTGGGAGCAAGCATAAATCTGCTTCAAGAACCTTTATGTGTCCTGCGATGTTGTCGTCATTCTTCTTCGACTCTGTTGATGTGTTGTGGGCTCACACAGCATTGTATGTCTTGGTGACAGTCTCCTTCAACGATAGTGTTATTTCATGTACATGCAACCTAGTGAGGATTCTAGAAGCGACGTGGTATGGTGTGTAAACCTTGTGATTGTAAAGCTGTGGGTGTTTTCAAGGGATCAAGGTGTAATCGGAAATGATGTTGTTCAACGTTGTTATCCGTTTTACTTGAACCCGACGGATGTTTTGTTTGAACCAAGTATTACTCTCTACATACATTGTTTATGTTTATGTGAATCTGTCTGCATTGATATCGAATCATGAGGAGTTTGTAATGAGACTAAGTACTTAGTCTCTGTTGATGTGTTCTTTTCACAGCATTGTATGTCTTGGTGATATTCTTCTGTAACGATAGTGTTGGTTTATTGACATGCAACCTAGTCGTCAGTCTTGAAGCATTTGGATATGTTGGTGGTAGTACATCGCAAGGTCTTAAAACTTTGTTATCGTTGGATGTTGAGTTGGGTGTAAGTGTAATTTTGCCTCAAGAACCTTTATGTGTCCTACGATGTTGTCGTGTTCTCGGCGACATTGTCCATCAACGATAGTGTGGTTTAATGTACATTCAAGCTAGTCATCATGTTCGAAGCATTTGGATATGTAGGTGGTAGTACATTGCCAAGTTTAAAACTATGTTATCGTAATTCTGCGAGTGTAATTCTGCGCCAAGAACCTCTGTGTCCTGCGATGTTGTCGTCATTACTCTGCGACTCTGTGAATGTGTTCTTGGCTCAAAGCAGTTCATGTCTTGGTGACAGTCTACTTTGACGATAGTGTTGTTTCATGTACATGCAACCTAGTCATCATTCCCGAAGAATTTGCATATGTCTGTGGTAACACATCGCAAGGTCTTAAAAATTTGTAATCGTAATGTATCGGATGCTGACAAGGAACCGAGGAGTAATAAACCACAGCGCAGATGATGTTGTCGTTAAACTGTATTATTCTTTGCATTGGAACGTTATGTCGGAAGTACGTGGTGCTCTCCTTAAACATAGTTGACATAGCCAGGGTGTCGCCATTGCTTTTGACCCATGCGGATTTAGTGATGAGACTAATAATATCGTGTTTCAGTTAAGGTGATAGTCTGGTTGAACCTGGGCAAACGTAATGTAGGGACTAAGTCGAATTATGTTTAAAGTAGCCTGATGTGTACCGCGATGATGTTGTGTAACTTTCAGTCTCGTTCAACATGCGACATGCAGAATTGCACTTGGTACCGCATCCTCTTTGGAATGAGTGTTACAATTATGATGTAGGTTTTGAACTGGAGCGTTCCGTTATTGTAAAATGGGTGAGTTGGCCATAAATAAATTGTAACTGTTATGATGAGAACGAGTTGTAGTGTTTCAGCGTACGGTGTAAGTAGTTGACATCCTTAAGTGGTTAATGCAGTAGATATAATTTTGCAATTGTTGTAGTAAATGGTATTTACACATGTGGCGAATAAGAGCACATGGTTAATGTAGTGTGACGTACTATTGTAGGTGTAACACTATGCACGAGATGTCTCGGTATGTGTTGTAGAACGTGTTTGATGCTTTTACATATAGAATGAAGTGTTAAGGGCAAAATTAAAGTACGGAATTAACGAAGAAAGTGTAATTAGAGTATTTATTGCGTTTAACATTATATTAAATAAAGTTAAAAAAAACAAGTTGTAATCAAGTGGCTTGTTTCGTATGACATATTCCAAAATAAAGGAGTGATAAAAATGAAACATGTTGTATGTAAGAAATAATGTTTAAGTAGAAATGTATAGCATTATACAGTAATGTAACATGTAGTATTTAAATAGTGATGTAGGAACGAAGTAAAATGAAGTGTTAGCAAACAATGTAATGTAGTATGCAAATGATATGACCAATATAATGAAGTGTTAAGAGGAAAAATAAAGTACCGAAATAACAAAGAAAGTGTATTAAGAATAATTATTGTGTGTAACAGTGTATAAAATAAAGGAGAAGTTGTAAAGAAGTGATTTGTTTTGTATGACATATTCCAAAATAAAGGAGTGATAAAAATGAAGAAATAATAGTAATGTTATGATTATTGGTGTGTGATGTGGTAAATAATGTAAGGGGAATAGTTAAACAAGAGTTGAAAAAGCGCAAGTACAGTATCCACGTATGGGAATACCAATGGTTTACAAAGAACAAATGCAATATACACGGCCATAAAAAGCACAAGTACACTATAGAGTGCCATTTATATAGGAATACAAACTGTCACCAAAGCGGAGGTACACTATCCACGGCCATCTGTATGGGAATGCCAACTGTCTGAAAAGAGCAAGCACAGTATCCACGGCCATCTGTACGGGAATGCCAACTGTCTAAAAAGCGCAAGCACAGTATCCACGGCCATCTATACGGGAATGCCAACTGTCTAAAAAGCGCAAGCACAGTATCCACGGCCATCTATACGGGAATGCCAACTGTCTAAAAAGCGCAAGCACAGTATCCACGGCCATCTGTACGGGAATGCCAACTGTCTAAAAAGCGCAAGCACAGTATCCACGGCCATCTGTACGGGAATGCGAACTGTCTAAAAAGCGCAAGCACAGTATCCACGGCCATCTGTACGGGAATGCGAACTGTCTAAAAAGCGCAAGCACAGTATCCACGGCCATCTGTACGGGAATGCCAACTGTCTAAAAAGCGCAAGCACAGTATCCACGGCCATCTGTACGGGAATGCCAACTGTCTAAAAAGCGCAAGCACAGTATCCACGGCCATCTGTACGGGAATGCCAACTGTCTAAAAAGCGCAAGCACAGTATCCACGGCCATCTGTACGGGAATGCCAACTGTCTAAAAAGCGCAAGCACAGTATCCACGGCCATCTGTACGGGAATGCCAACTGTCTAAAAAGCGCAAGCACACTATCCACGGCCATCTGTACGGGAATGCCAACTGTCTAAAAAGCGCAAGCACACTATCATAGCCATCCCCTCCCTCCCTCCTAGCCATCCCCTCCCTCCCTCCTAGCCATCCCCTCCCTCCCTCCTAGCCATCCCCTCCCTCCCTCCTAGCCATCCCCTCCCTCCCTCCTAGCCATCCCTCCCTCCCTCCTAGCCATCCCCTCCCTCCCTCCTAGCCATCCCCTCCCTCCCTCCTAGCCATCCCCTCCCTCCCTCCTAGCCATCCCCTCCCTCCCTCCTAGCCATCCCCTCCCTCCCTGCTAGCCATCCCCTCCCTCCCTCCTAGCCATCCCCTCCCTCCCTCCTAGCCATCCCCTCCCTCCCTCCTAGCCATCCCCTCCCTCCCTCCTAGCCATCCCCTCCCTCCCTCCTAGCCATCGCCTTGGGTCGAAAACACAAGGGGGGATAGGGGGGCGAAGCCCCCCTGGGGCGGCGGGGCGAAGCCCCGCAGGAGGCGAGCGAAGCGAGCCTGGCGATTTTTGAGCCTATTGTTATTCGGGAAAAAATTTTTTTTCGACTATTTATATTGTTTTTTTTATTTTTCTTTAATTTTCATTTTTATTTTATTTTATTTTATTTTATTTTATGTATATATATATATAATATATTATTAAATTAAAAGTAAATTTTTTAATTAATTTAAGAGGAATTAAGTTTATAGAATCAGAAGAACTATTAGTTAGACTCGGGAAATAATACGCTTGTAGAGAGAGTTAAAAAAGTAAGATGTTTATTGTACAACAAACTGTGAAACATCAAAGGACAAATTTGTTAACAAAATTTAGAGAAAACATTTGTGGCAAAGTTTAAGAAAATTTTATACAAGTTGTAAAAGAATTTTTTTTACAAGTTATAAAAGAACATTTGTGGCAAAGTTTAAGAAAATTTTATACAAGTTGTAAAAGAATTTTTTTTACAAGTTATAAAAGAACATTTAAAGAAAAAATTTCTAACAAAATTTTAACGCAATTGTTTAGCCAAGTTGTATGCCATTGCAAGCAAATTTTCATGCAAAGTTTGATGCAGTTTCAAGCAAAATTTTCAGCAAAGTTTAAAAATGTTTTTAGCAAAGTTTGAAATTCTGTTAAGCAAAGTTAGACGCCGTTTTGAGCAAAGTTTGACGCAATTTTTAGCAAAGTTTGAAATTTGTTTAAGCAAAGTAAGACTCCATTTTGAGCAAAGTTTTGTGCAATTTTTAGCATAGTTGGACAACATTTCAAGCAAAGTTTGACGCAAATTTAAGCAAAGTTTTGGACATGTTCTATCAAAGTTCGGCACAAATTTTTAGCAAAGTTTGTTAAAATTTTAAGCAATGTTTCAAACAATTATTATAAGCAAAGTTCGATGCAATTTTAAGCAAAGTTTGACACAATTTTTAGCTATTAAGTTTTTTAAACCAAAGTTGGACGCCATTTTGAGCAAAGTTTCAAGCAAAGTTCTGCGCAATTTTTAAAGCAAAGTTTAGACGTAATTTTGAGCAAAGTGTTCAGCAATTTTTAGCACTGTCGGCGGACACCATTTAAAGCAAATTTTGTTGCAAAAGTTGATACAATTTCAAGCAAAGTTTCTAGCAAAGTTTCAAAACAATTTTAGCAAAGTTTGATGCAATTTTTAGCAAAGTTCAAGCAAGTTTGGGCACATTTTTAGCGCAGTCTGGTTGAAACATATTTGAAATTTTAACCACATTAAGCAAATGTTTCTTTTAATGAATCTTGAGTCTTGATCTTGAGTTTCACATCTCTTCTACAACCAGATCTTCATGGTGTGACGAGGGGGTCGACTCAAACAGCGAACTTGAAAATCTGTGTAATAAAAATAGAAAACAATTATTAACAATATTAAAGCAAGCAATTGTCATTTTACATTGATGCAATGTTTGGTAAAGTGTAACGGCAAATTCAACCAAATATATTGCAACAGAATTTTCAGCAGTTCAAGCAGAAGATGCAGCGTTTCTAGCAAAGTTCGTAACAATTCCATCCAAACATTAATGCAATTTGCAGCAAAGTTAAAGAATTTTCAACCAAATTTAAACGCAATGTGTAGCAAAATAAAGCAATTTCAACCCAAATTTAAACGCAATGTGTAGCAAAGTTAAGGCAATTTCAAACATGCAAAATAAAGCAATTCCAAACATAAATAAATGCAATGTGTAGCAAAGTTAAGGCAATTTGAACTAAATATATATGCAATGTGTAGCAAAGCAATTTGAACTAAATATATATGCAATGTGTAGCAAAATAAAGCAATTTCAACCAAAATTTAAACGCAATGTGTAGCAAAGTTAAGGCAATTTCAAACATGCAATTTCCAGCAAAATAAAGCAATTTCAAACAAATATAAATGCAATGTGTAGCAAAGCAATTTCAACCAAAATTTAAATGCAATATGTAGCAAAGCAATTTCAACCAAAATATATATATGCAAATTTTAAACAAAATTTAAACGCAATGTGTAGCAAAATAAAGCAATTTCAACCAAAATTTAAACGCAATGTGTAGCAAAGTTAAGGCAATTTCAAACATGCAATTTCCAGCAAAATAAAGCAATTTCAACCAAGTATAAACGCAATGTGTAGCAAAGCAATTTCAACCAAATATATATGCAATGTGTAGCAAGCAATTTCAACCAAGTATAATCGCAATGTGTAGCAAAGTTTAAGCAATTTTAACCAAATATAAATGCAATTGGCAGCCAAGTTTAAGCAATTCCGAATGTAAATAGATAATATACGTACAATGTTCCGATGGGCTGCATGCATCAGAGAACCCCCTGTTTAACATCACACGTTCAGCACAGACATCGGCACAGTCATCAAGCTGAAATTCAACCAGAAAATACAAACTGAATGTCATTGGATTGAAAATATTGTACAGTGAATGAAGGCATGAACAGAGAAACTTGTACATTGGATGATGCAGAAAAATACATAGTGAATGTCGTTGCAAGTAACAGGTTTATTATAAATGCAATGCGTTTAAGCAATGTGTAGCAATTTGCAGCAAAGTCGTAAGTGTAGCAAAGTTTAAGTAATTTGAACCAAATATAAATGCAACGTGTAAGCTTTTTCACTCAATATATAAATGCATTTTTACATGTAATGTAAACATAAATATACGTACAATGTTATGACAGGCTACCCCAGGTAGACATCAAATTACATCTTACAGCTCGGACATGTCGGGCCATCAAGCTGAAATTAAACCAGAAAAGACAAACTGAATGTCATTGCAAACAAATACATTGGATTATACAGTGAATGTCATGCCAAGTAACATACTATAAATGTGTAGCAATTTGCAAAGTTGAATGCCGTTTCAATGTGTAGCAAAGTTTAAGTAATTTGATCTAAGTATAAATGAAAGTTAAATCTATTTAAATTTAATATATACGCAATATACAGCATTAAAGCTATTTCAATCAAATATATAAATGCATTTTGACATGTAATGTAAACATAAACATACGTACAATGTTATGACAGGCTGCATGCATTGGAGGACCCCAGGTAGACCTCGAATTACATCTTACAGCTCGGACATCGTCGGGCCATCAAACTGAAATTCAACCAGAAAATACAAACTGAATGTCATTGCAAGTAATAGGTTATAAATGCACGCAATTTCAAATTTAAGTAAAGTGTAGCAAATGCAGCAAAGTTGAATGATGTTTCAAAGTGTAGCAAAGTTCAAGTAATTTGAAACCAAATATAAATGCAAAGTAAAAGCTATTTAAATTTAATATAAATGAAATTTACATTAAAGTTAAAGCTATTTCAATCTATTATAAATGCATTTGGGCATGTAATGTCGTTATAAATATACGTACAATATTCTTGCAGGTTCGGACAGGCTGCATGCATCAGGTAGACATCAAATTACATCTTACACCTCGGACATCTGAAATTCAACCAGAACATACAAACTGAATGTCATTGCAAACAAATAAAAACAAATGCAAAATTTAAACAAATTAGTGCAATTTGCAGCAAAGCTAAAGCAATTTCAACCAAATGTAGCAACTGGCAGCAAAGTTTAAAGCATTTTAACCTAACATAAATGCAATGTGTAGCCATGTAAAAGTAATTTCAAGAAAATATAAATGCAATTTGCCGCAAAGTTTAAGCAATTTCAGACAAAAACATTAATGCAATTTGCTGCAAAAGTTTAAGCAATTTCAACCAAACATTAATGCAATGTGTAGCAAAGTTTAAAGAAATTTAAATTAAATATAAATGCAATAGAAATGTAGAAAGAAATATACATACAATGTTCTTGTATGTTCTGACAGGCTGCATGCATCGGAGAACCCCAGGTAGACATCAAATTACATCTTACAGCTCGGACAACTTGGGCCATCAAGCTTAAATTAAACCAGAAAACCATTGCAAGTAACATGTTATACATATAAATCAATACAATTTTAAGTGATGTGTACCAAAAGTTTAATGCTGTTTTAACAGATGGCAAAGGTTAATTAATTCCAACCAAATTTAAATGCAATGTGTAGCAAAGCAGTTTCAACCAAAATTTAAACGCAATGTGTAGCAAAACAAAACAATTTCAGTCAAAATATATATGCAACTGTAGCAAAGCAATTTCAACCAAAATTTAAACGCAATGTGTAGCAAAATAAAGCAATTTCAACCAAAATATAAATGTAATGTGTGGCAAAGCAATTTCAACCAAAATATATATGCAACGTGTAGCAAAGCAATTTCAACCAAAATTTAAACGCAATGTGTAGCAAAGTTAAGGCAATTCAAACCACAATATATTAATGCAATGTGTAGCAAAGCTATTTCAACCAAACATATATGCAATGTGTAGCAAGCAATTTCAACCAAAATTTAAACGCAATGTGTAGCAAAGTTAAGGCAATTCAAACCACAATATATTAATGCAATGTGTAGCAAAGCTATTTCAACCAAACATATATGCAATGTGTAGCAAGCAATTTCAACCAAAATTTAAACGCAATGTGTAGCAAAATAAAGCAATTTCAACCAAAATTTAAACGCAATGTGTAGCAAAGTTAAGGCAATTTCAAACATGCAATTTGCAGCAAAATAAAGCAATTTCAACCAAGTATAAACGCAATGTGTAGCAAAGCAATTTCAACCAAATATATATGCAATGTGTAGCAAGCAATTTCAACCAAGTATAATCGCAATGTGTAGCAAAGTTTAAGCAATTTTAACCAAATATAAATGCAATTGGCAGCCAAGTTTAAGCAATTCCGAATGTAAATAGATAATATACGTACAATGTTCCGATGGGCTGCATGCATCAGAGAACCCCCTGTTTAACATCACACGTTCAGCACAGACATCGGCACAGTCATCAAGCTGAAATTCAACCAGAAAATACAAACTGAATGTCATTGGATTGAAAATATTGTACAGTGAATGAAGGCATGAACAGAGAAACTTGTACATTGGATGATGCAGAAAAATACATAGTGAATGTCGTTGCAAGTAACAGGTTTATTATAAATGCAATGCGTTTAAGCAATGTGTAGCAATTTGCAGCAAAGTCGTAAGTGTAGCAAAGTTTAAGTAATTTGAACCAAATATAAATGCAACGTGTAAGCTTTTTCAATCAATATATAAATGCATTTTTACATGTAATGTAAACATAAATATACGTACAATGTTATGACAGGCTACCCCAGGTAGACATCAAATTACATCTTACAGCTCGGACATGTCGGGCCATCAAGCTGAAATTAAACCAGAAAAGACAAACTGAATGTCATTGCAAACAAATACATTGGATTATACAGTGAATGTCATGCCAAGTAACATACTATAAATGTGTAGCAATTTGCAAAGTTGAATGCCGTTTCAATGTGTAGCAAAGTTTAAGTAATTTGATCTAAGTATAAATGAAAGTTAAATCTATTTAAATTTAATATATACGCAATATACAGCATTAAAGCTATTTCAATCAAATATATAAATGCATTTTGACATGTAATGTAAACATAAACATACGTACAATGTTATGACAGGCTGCATGCATTGGAGGACCCCAGGTAGACCTCGAATTACATCTTACAGCTCGGACATCGTCGGGCCATCAAACTGAAATTCAACCAGAAAATACAAACTGAATGTCATTGCAAGTAATAGGTTATAAATGCACGCAATTTCAAATTTAAGTAAAGTGTAGCAAATGCAGCAAAGTTGAATGATGTTTCAAAGTGTAGCAAAGTTCAAGTAATTTGAAACCAAATATAAATGCAAAGTAAAAGCTATTTAAATTTAATATAAATGAAATTTACATTAAAGTTAAAGCTATTTCAATCAATTATAAATGCATTTGGGCATGTAATGTCGTTATAAATATACGTACAATATTCTTGCAGGTTCGGACAGGCTGCATGCATCAGGTAGACATCAAATTACATCTTACACCTCGGACATCTGAAATTCAACCAGAACATACAAACTGAATGTCATTGCAAACAAATAAAAACAAATGCAAAATTTAAACAAATTAGTGCAATTTGCAGCAAAGCTAAAGCAATTTCAACCAAATGTAGCAACTGGCAGCAAAGTTTAAAGCATTTTAACCTAACATAAATGCAATGTGTAGCCATGTAAAAGTAATTTCAAGAAAATATAAATGCAATTTGCCGCAAAGTTTAAGCAATTTCAGACAAAAACATTAATGCAATTTGCTGCAAAAGTTTAAGCAATTTCAACCAAACATTAATGCAATGTGTAGCAAAGTTTAAAGAAATTTAAATTAAATATAAATGCAATAGAAATGTAGAAAGAAATATACATACAATGTTCTTGTATGTTCTGACAGGCTGCATGCATCGGAGAACCCCAGGTAGACATCAAATTACATCTTACAGCTCGGACAACTTGGGCCATCAAGCTTAAATTAAACCAGAAAACCATTGCAAGTAACATGTTATACATATAAATCAATACAATTATAAGTGATGTGTACCAAAAGTTTAATGCTGTTTTAACAGATGGCAAAGGTTAATTAATTCCAACCAAATTTAAATGCAATGTGTAGCAAAGCAGTTTCAACCAAAATTTAAACGCAATGTGTAGCAAAACAAAACAATTTCAGTCAAAATATATATGCAACTGTAGCAAAGCAATTTCAACCAAAATTTAAACGCAATGTGTAGCAAAATAAAGCAATTTCAACCAAAATATAAATGTAATGTGTGGCAAAGCAATTTCAACCAAAATATATATGCAACGTGTAGCAAAGCAATTTCAACCAAAATTTAAACGCAATGTGTAGCAAAGTTAAGGCAATTCAAACCACAATATATTAATGCAATGTGTAGCAAAGCTATTTCAACCAAACATATATGCAATGTGTAGCAAGCAATTTCAACCAAAATTTAAACGCAATGTGTAGCAAAGTTAAGGCAATTCAAACCACAATATATTAATGCAATGTGTAGCAAAGCTATTTCAACCAAACATATATGCAATGTGTAGCAAGCAATTTCAACCAAAATTTAAACGCAATGTGTAGCAAAGTTAAGGCAATTCAAACCAAAATATAAATGCAATGTGTAGCAAAGCAATTATAACCAAAATTTAAATGCAATGTGTAGCAAAGCAATTTCAACCAAACATTTCAAACATGCAAAAAAAAAAGCAATTCCAAACATAAATAAATGCAATGTGTAGCAAAGTTAAGGCAATTCAAACCAAAATATAAATGCAATGTGTAGCAAAGCATTCAAACCAAACATATATGCAATGTGTAGCAAGCAATTTCAACCAAAATTTAAACGCAATGTGTAGCAAAGTTAAGGCAATATCAAACATGCAAAAAAAAAGCAATTCCAAACATAAATAAATGCAATGTGTAGCAAAGTTAAGGCAATTCAAACCAAAATATAAATGCAATGTGTAGCAAAGCAATTTAAACCCAAATTCAAACGCAATGTGTAGCAAAGTTAAGGCAATTTCAAACATGCAAAAAAAAAGCAATTCAAACCAAAATTTAAATGCACTGTGTAGCAAAGCAATTTCAACCAAACATATATGCAATGTGTAGCAAGCAATTTCAACCAAAATTTAAACGCAATGTGTAGCAAAGTTTAGGCAATTTCAAACATGCAAAATAAAGCAATTCCAAACATAAATAAATGCAATGTGTAGCAAAGTAAGGCAATTTGAACTAAATATAAATGCAATGTGTAGCAAAGCAGTTTCAACCAAAATTTAAACGCAATGTGTAGCAAAGTTAAGGCAATTTCAAACATGCAAAAAAAAGCAATTCCAAACATAAATAAATGCAATGTGTAGCAAAGTTAAGGCAATTCAAACCAAAATATAAATGCAATGTGTAGCAAAGCAATTCAAACCAAAATTTGAATGCAATGTGTAGCAAAGCAATTTCAACCAAACATATATGCAATGTGTAGCAAGCAATTTCAACCAAAATTTAAACGCAATGTGTAGCAAAGTTAAGGCAATTTCAAACATGCAAAATAAAGCAATTCAAACCAAAATATAAATGCAATGTGTAGCAAAGCAATTCAAACCAAAATTCAAACGCAATGTGTAGCAAAGTTAAGGAAATTCAAACTAAATGCAATGTGTAGCAAAGCAATTCAAACCAAAATTCAAACCCAATGTGTATCAATGCAATTCAAACCAAAATTCAAATGCAATGTGTAGCAAAGCAATTTCAACCAAACATATATGCAATGTGTAGCAAAGCAGTTTCAACTAAAATTTAAACGCAATGTGTAGCAAAGTTAAGGCAATTTCAAATATGCAACAAAAAGCAATTCCAAACATAAATAAATGCAATGTGTAGCAAAGTTAAGGCAATTCAAACCAAAATATAAATGCAATGTGTAGCAAAGCAATTCAAACCAAAATTCAAACGCAATGTGTAGCACAGCAATTTCAACCAAACATATATGCAATGTGAAGCAAGCAATTTCAACCAAAATTTAAACGCAATGTGTAGCCAAGTTAAGGCAATTTCAAACATGCAAAATAAAGCAATTCCAAACATAAATAAATGCAATGTGTAGCAAAGTTAAGGCAATTTGAACTAAATATAAATGCAATGTGTAGCAAAGCAATTTCAACCAAATATAAATGCAATGTGTAGCAAAGTTAAAGCAATTTCAAACAAGATGCAATTCAAAGCAAAAATATGAACAACAATTCTTCAATAAAACAACAGTAGAATAAATGCATGAGAGGCACTTACATGTTTATGAAGCTTGGGTTTGAGAAGTACAGACGTGTACCCAAAGGTTGACATCAACATCAGGCTACCATGAGCCCATCAGGATTAGCACCGCCAGCAACCAGCATCGAAACAGGAATGAAGGCTGCCAGTCGGAGGCCCACGTTTTATACCCCGTCAGCTCACGGTCCAAAGCCCTCATCAACAAAAGCCAACCAATTCAGAAGATGTTTTAGCCAATCAGAAGTTGCGTCTAGCCAACCCGGTATCTGTAAGTGAACAACAATGAATCAGTTAACTTCTCTACAATCCAGTCTATTTTGGGAGCTATTTCAATAGGAGTACAGTCCTTAACTTCTATTGCGATTGTCGCCCGAGCGCCAGCCCTATTCAAAACATTTCTTTTCTTAGCCCTAAACGCAGATAGCTGATTTAAATGACTAAGAAACATGTCACATGGTATTGCTGAATTATTCAGTAGCATCTTTAATCTGCTGTTCTTTAAACTTGTTGGTTAGAATTGGTAAGATGTTGGACCATTCAGCGGACGCCCCGGGAATTAGTTTGCGGGTAATTTAAAGTTCGTGAATAAGTTCTCAGGGAATGCAGTGCGAACCTCGCAGAGTATAGTACAAACAAGTTATCAATTCAGTTGCAAAGACGATGTTTGAATAATAAAACTCAAGGGTTGATCTAATTTTAATATTGTACAAATCAAATTCTCACTTTGAGCACCCTGAATAGATATCAATGAAGCATAACTGGTGAAACAATGAGCTCTTTCCGCAGAAGGCGCTATTTGTGTAATTAATCAAAGACAAAACAATTGACGTCGTGCGTGGGGGGTGTTTACGGTGCTGTTGTGAGGACGGATTTTCGCCCGGGCGCCGATTGCTATTTCGCCTGGGTTGAATATTATTTCTAATGGGCTGAATATTATTTCTAATGGGCTGAATATTATTTCTAATGGGCTGAATATTATTTCTAATGGGCTTATTATTATTTCTAATTGGTTGAATATTATTTCTAATGGGCTGATTATTATTTCTAATGGGCTGAATATTATTTCTAATGGGCTGAATATTATTTCTAATGGGCTGAATATTATTTCTAATGGGCTGAATATTATTTCTAATGGGCTGAATATTATTTCTAATGGGCTGAATATTATTTCTAATGGGCTGAATATTATTTCTAATGGGCTGAATATTATTTCTAATGGGCTGAATATTATTTCTAATGGGCTTATTATTATTTCTAATGGGTTGAATATTATTTCTAATGGGCTGATTATTATTTCTAATGGGCTGAATATTATTTCTAATGGGCTGAATATTATTTCTAATGGGCTGAATATTATTTCTAATGGGCTGAATATTATTTCTAATGGGCTGAATATTATTTCTAATGGGCTGAATATTATTTCTAATGGGCTGAATATTATTTCTAATGGGCTGAATATTATTTCTAATGGGCTGATTATTATTTCTAATGGGCTGAATATTATTTCTAATGGGCTGATTATTATTTCTAATGGGCTGAATATTATTTCTAATGGGCTGATTATTCATTTGCGTGTGGATAATTGTTTAATTATTTCCCGCGGCGAAGTGCTATTTCAAACGCAACCACAACTTGCAGTAGGTCAACCGTTCACATCAAAGGACTTGCCGCCGCTCATGTTGAATGCAAAGTGTCAGGCGTGTCCGAAACGGCGACTTCGGCTACAGCTACGGCTAGATCGCGCGCGTCTGCCTATTCTTCAACACTGGTAGACGCGCTGATCTAGACGTAGCTGTAGCCGAAGTCGTCGTTTCGGACACGGCCTAAGTATGTAATACATCGATGTTATACATTGTATCAACTTCCGCCAAAGATGATGAGGTCATACTGGGCTAGGTTTGTTTACAAATAGAGCGCCCGCTGCGGCGATAATCTCGTACAAAATATCAAACAAAAATTGGATATCGTCGATAATAAACAGAGCATTTATAATAATACAAAACAATTGTCATTTATATTGCGCTAGTTTGGTGTAACTAAGCAAACAATCTATGTACATTAACTAATCTTCAATCGTAATTATATTGTCCCTAAATGGAAGGGAAATCTAAAACAAATCGTAGGAGTTCAAAATGCACATGATCAACTGGAACTATGATATTTGATAAATTGAGCAAAGGGGAAGCACTGGCTCTCTGATAATAAGCTATTTCAATTAAACTATTTCTCTTTGACGCTAGTATCAACTTTCTTGACTTTCTACACTTTTTGAATTTTGTGGTTAAAGTATAACTGATTTTTTGTCAAGTAAATTTTTATAGTGTGTGTGTTTTTGCGGTCGCAGAGAAGATATTATGTTCATTTTCCCCCCCTTTTTTTCAGAAATTGTGTTGATCACATTTTTATCCTGAATTTTAATGCTTTCTTGTTTGTACAGCACTTTGCAACAGTGTTAAAGCGCTTTATAACAGCAATTTAAGTTAAGTTCAGTTAAGTTAAGTTGATGAAAGTGTAGATTATTTTTACGAATCTACACTTAACTGTAGATTTGTTATGAAGCTTCACTCAACCGTATATTCGTTACAAACTATAGTGATAGTTCAACTTGAACATGACTGTCTTTACAAATTGAAAGATAACATGATGGGCAAAACACAGCTGAAAACGTTTTATAATTATTTCAATTTAAACAAACATTTTCAAGTTACAAAATTTATTTAGCAAAAACACTTGTAAACTGATCAAACACTGTACTTGTTAATGTTGCACGCACTATAAAATATGCTTATAAACTTTGCAAAGAAGTGTTAATTGTAACCAAGCTTGGGGAGGGGATGGTTTAAGTGTAGATTCGTGACTTCAATGTACTTGCTTTGACTTGGGTATGAGTTGACTTGGGATTGAGTTGACTTGGGTATGAGTTGACTTGGGATTGAGTTGACTCGGGTATGAGTTGACTTGGGTATGAGTTGCCTTGGGTATGAGTTGACTTGGGTATGAGTTGACTAGGGTATGAGTTGACTTGGGTATGGGTTGACTTGTGTATGACTTGGTTATGAGTTGACTTGGGTACGTTGACTTGGGTATGGGTTAACTGGGTAGGAGTTAACTTGGGTATGAGTTGACTTGGGCATGAGTTGACTTTGGTAGGAGTTGACTTGGGTAAGAGTTAACTTGGCTATGAGTTGACTTGGGTACAAGTTAATCTGGGCATGAGTTGACTTGGGTATTAATTAACCTGGGTAAGAGTTGACTTTGGTATATCAAGTTAACCAGGGCATGAGTTGACTTGGGTATAAGTTGACTAGGGTATAAGTTGACTAGGGTATAAGTTGACTAGGGTATAAGTTGACTTGGCTATGAGTTTACTTGGCTATGAGTTCACTTCGGTATGAGTTGACTTGGCTATGAGTTGACTTGGGTATAAGTTTACATGGGTATGCGTTGACTTAGATACAAGTTGATTTGGGTAAAAGTTGACTTGGGTATGAGTTGACTTGGGTATAAGTTTACATGGGTATAAGTTGACTAGGGTATAAGTTGACTTGGCTATGAGTTCACTTGGCTATGAGTTCACTTCGGTATGAGTTGACTTGGCTATGAGTTGACTTGGGTATAAGTTTACATGGGTATGCGTTGACTTAGATACAAGTTGATTTGGGTAAAAGTTGACTTGGGTATAAGTTTACATGGGTATGAGTTGACTTAGATACGAGTTGATTTGGGTAAAAGTTGACTTGGGTATGAGTTGACTTGGGTAAAAAAAAATGGACATGAGTTAACTTGTGTAAAAGTTAACCTAGGCTGACTTGGCTATGAGTTGACCTGGTATGAGTTGACTTGGGTATGAGTTGACATGGGTATGAGTTGACTTGGGTATGAGTTGATTTGGGTATGAGTTGGCTTGGGTATGAGCTGGCTAGGGTATGAGTTGGCTAGGGTATGAGTTGACTTGGGTTTGAGGTGAATTGGGTCAAATTTAACCTGGGCATGAGTTGACTTGGGTATACATTAGCCTGGGCATAAGTCGTGTGACTTGAGTTGACTTGGGTATGAGTTAACTTGGGTATGAGTTGACTTGGGTATGAGTTGACTTGGGTATGAGTTGACTTGGGTATACATTTAATGATTAACCTGGGCATAAGTCAACGTTGCTATGAGTTGACTTGGGTTTGAGTTGACTAGGGTATCAGAGTTGATTCGGGTATGAGTTGACCAGGGCATGAGTGGACTTGGGTATGAGTTGACTTGGGTATGAGTTGGCTAGGGTATGAGTTGGCTTGGGTATGAGTTGACTTGGGTATGAGTTGACTTGGGTATGAGTTGACTTGGGTATGAGTTGACTTGGGTATGAGTTGACTTGGGTACGAGTTGGCTATGGTATGAGTTGACTTTGGTATGAGTTGACTTGGGTATGAGTTGACTTGGGTATGAGTTGACTTGGGTATGAGTTGACTTGGGTACGAGTTGACTTAGGTATGAGTTGACTTGGCTATGAGTTGACTAGGGTATGAGTTGACTAGGGTATGAGTTGACTAGGGTATGAGTTGACTAGGGTATGAGTTGACTAGGGTATGAGTTGACTTGGGATTGAGTTGACTTGGGTATGAGTTGACTAGGGTATGAGTTGACTAGGGTATGAGTTGACAAGGGTATGAGTTGTCTAGGGTATGAGTTGACTAGGGTATGAGTTTACAGAGAAGCAAACTCTTCATCGATAACACAGACTTTCGCCTGAATTCGATGAAGGTGGACATATGTAAAAGTTAAGACACAACCTTTCAGACTTCAAGGGTGATTGGGTGCAGTTTGAGGCTGTTTGAGAAATGAAGCTTGAATGATAACGAAGATGAAAACATACCTTGCAAAGTTGCTTGTTTTATAGATGTTCTATCCTATATGAGGTGCAATCAATGTATGTTAAGTAGATGCTTGCAGAGTCCACTGGTTATCAATCAGTTACAAGTCGATGGCTCTAACTATTTGATCTGAAAAATATTAAAACAACATTTACTATTTAATTTGCTGGTTTTGGTTTTATTGCACTTTCAAGGTATGGAAGATGTTGTATAAAGAAACCTCAGACACATGAATTAAGATTGTTTGAATTGTAAATCATTTTTATCTGCAAAAACTTTATCCTAACACAAACCTCAAATGCTTGTTTCAATGAGAACTCCCCAAAACCACAAGGGGTAAGCCTTGCATTTGACCCCTCTACTCTACGCTACTGAATAAATACTGACTTTATCCTAACACAAACCTCAAATGCTTGTTTCAAGGAGAATTCATCAAAATCACAAGAGGGTAAGCCTTGCATTTGACCCCCTACTCTACGCTACTGAATAAATACTGACTTTATCCTAACACAAACCTCAAATGCTTGTTTCAAGGAGAATTCATCAAAATCACAAGGGGATAAGCCTTGCATTTGACCCCTCTAGTCTACGCTACTGAATAAATACTGACTTTATCCTAACACAAACCTCAAATGCTTGTTTCAAGGAGAATTCTTCAAAATCACAAGATGGTAAGCCTTGCATTTGACCCCTCTACTCTACGCTACTGAATAAATACTGACTTTATCCTAACACAAACCTCAAATACTTGTTTCAAGGAGAATTCACCAAAATCACAAGGGGATAAGCCTTGCATTTGACCCCTCTAGTCTACGCTACTGAATAAATACTGACTTTATCCTAACACAAACCTCAAATGCTTGTTTCAATGAGAATTCATCAAAATCACATGAGGGTAAGCCTTGCATTTGACCCCTCTACTCTACGCTACTGAATAAATACTGACTTTATCCTAACACAAACCTCAAATGCTTGTTTCAAAGAGAAATCATCAAAATCACAAGGGGTAAGCCTTGCATTTGACCCCTCTACTCTACGCTACTGAATAAATACTGACTTTATCCTAACACAAACCTCAAATGCTTGTTTCAAGGAGAATTCACCAAAATCACAAGGGGATAAGCCTTGCATTTGACCCCTCTAGTCTACGCTACTGAATAAATACTGACTTTATCCTAACACAAACCTCAAATGCTTGTTTCAAGGAGAATTCATCAAAATCACAAGATGGTAAGCCTTGCATTTGACCCCTCTACTCTACGCTATTGAGAACCTGACTTTATAAAATACTTATTACAATGCCTTCTGGGATGAGAAGAAGACACCGTAAAATGTTCATATCCATCAAATTTAGCTAATTGAAGAAAAGCTTTGCATCTTATTAAAAAGCAATCCATGATGTGTACATAAATAAATCTTACCAGAGTGCCAAGATGTTATGATGTAGTGATGACTGGAAGCTGCCCTTCTAAACCTTCAAAGGATGGATGGGTTCTTTGTTTTCATTGATGAATACCTCAGGACTTCTAACTACATGATGCAGAACATAAAATAAAGAAGTGTTATTAGGTGGGATTCACAGGATGACCGACAGATCCTTAGGTTACTACACATGTTAACCACTGTTCTCAACACCAGAGTGGTCAATCAACCAAGAGGACAGCTGACCACAGTGAATAATAACAATAACTGGTTTTTACATAGCGCTTTAAACACCTGCTTCCAATATAAGTACCCCTGGGGTCGATTTCACAAAGAGTTAGGACTAGTCCTAGGAGATATACAAATTGCATGGATAGTCCTAAGTTAGGACGAGTAACTCTTCCTAACTCGAGATAAGACTAGTCATAACTCTTTGTGAAATCCACCCCTGGTCACTTAAATTCATTTCTTAAACAATCTCGGCTCCTGTGGGATAATACAGCAATTCAGTTAGTGCCACGACCGGGGCTCAAACCCACTATGGCTAGGGTATAATTTTTGGGTACAAATTGACTTGGGTTAGAGTTGACTTGGGTTTGAGTTGACTTGGGTATGAGTTGACTTGGGTATGAGTTGACTTGGGTATGAGTTGACTTGGGTATGAGTTGACTTGGGTATGAGTTGACTTGGGTTTGAGTTGACTTGGGTATGAGTTGACTTGGGTTTGAGTTGACTTGGGTATGAGTTGACTTGGGTATGAGTTGACTTGGGTATGAGTTAACTTTGGTATATCAAGTTAACCAGGGCATGAGTTGACTTGGGTATAAGTTGACTAGGGTATAAGTTGACTTGGGTATGAGTTGACTTGGGTATGAGTTGACTTGGGTATGAGTTGACTTGGGTATGAGTTGACTTGGGTATGAGTTGACTTGGGTTTGAGTTGACTTGGGTATGAGTTGACTTGGGTATGAGTTGACTTGGGTATGAGTTAACTTGTGTCAAGTTCACTTGGGTATAACTTTGGGGGTACAAATTGATTTGGGTATGAGTTGACTTGGGTATGAGTTAACTTGGGTCAGTTTCACTCGGGTACAATTTTTGGGGGTACAAATTGACTTGGGGTTTGAGTTGACCTGGGTACAAGTTGACCTGTTTTTGTCTGCGATGAGTGAAGTAAATATTTGGGAGTAGGATAAGCAAGACCTTATCAGCCATAAACATAGCATTGGAGCATGCAAAGATAAACATGTTGTCAAAGCACACTCAACACTTAAACCCAAATGGTCGGACCAACCATTCTCTGACTTGAGTGAAATCTAGTTGTTATACAAACCAACAATGCTTCAAAAGCACATCGTGTTGTCTTTATTTGTGCGCTCAAGTCAAAACAGTCAACCTTTAGTTAACCATGGTGCACACTTGAACTTGTTCAAAGAGGAAAGCGTGGTATAAACAGATCTATATGGGATACTTATTCTACGAATGTTTTTGGGACCAGGACATTGTAAAATGTTCATGTTCATCAAATTAAGCATATTCAAGAAAAGCTTTTGATTTTCAAAAGCAGTCCATGATGTGTATACAAATCATGCAAATATATCTGACCAGGGTGCCAAGATGTTATGACGTAGTGATCTTTCTCAATCTTCAAAGGATGGATGGGTTCTTTAACTTGTTTTTCATTGATGAATACCTCAGGACTTGTAACTGATGGAACATCAACTAAAAAGGTGTTTTTAAGACACTACAAATTCCTGTTCTACCACACCCATTCTGAAACAACTTCACTGCCTCCCTATCTCTCAACAAATCATCTTCAAGCTGCTGCTCATTGTCCACAAAGCTTTTTAATGGCAAGGCTCCCCACTATATTTCTGAACTGCTTCAAGTTTACACTCCATCAAGGAATCTTTGATCAAGTTCCAAGCTCCCCCTCATTGAACCTATGTCTTGATACTCTGGGGGGGGGGGGCAGATGTTTTTCTTCAACTCTCTACACCACTCAGATCTTGTCTTTGTACCACAAAATTCAAATCTCTTCTGAAAACTTACCTTATGTCACAGGTTTTCAAGGACTAATTTGGTTGTGTCTGTTTTCTTTCGTTTGTTTTTGGTGTACAATGCCGTGAACAAGCAACATGCCCAGTGAGGTACTTACTCGAACGACTCGGTTAGAAATCTAGTCAACCATCAGACCACAGTAGAGGTGTTATACAAACCAACAATGCTTCTGAAGCTCACTGTGTTGTCTTTCAGAAATTTTCAACATAAAATCTTTAAAATGACATATAAATAAATGATGTATATCAAAGTTTAATTTACCTTTTTACAGTAAGATTGTGGTCCTGTCTGGCCCTTCTTACGATGTCAGTGAGCGAATATAGGAGGTTGGGTTCAGTGAGTCAATGAGTATTCTTGAAGATGCTATGATGTAATGATGACTGGGACCGGCCTTTCTCAAACTTAATGGGTTCTTTAACTTGTTCTGATTGGGACTTCTGACTGATGCAGACACAGATTGCAAACAGCCTGGAGATGAAAGAAGCGTTGTTAAGATGAGATTTACAGAATTAAAGGCAGTGGACACTATTGGTAATTACTCAAAATAATTATTAGCATAAAAACTTACTTGGTAATGAGTAATGGGGAGAGGTTGATAATATAAAACATTGTAAGAAACGGCTCCCTCTGAAGTAACGTAGTTTTTGAGAAAGAAGTAATTTTCTACGAATTTGATTTTGAAACGTCATATTTAGATTTTGAGGTCTCAAAATCAAGCATGTGAAAGCACAGAACCTCATGTGACAAGGGTACTTTTCTTCCATTTTTATCTTGCAACTTCGACGACCAATTGACTTAAAATACTGTCTTACAAATTTTTCTCCTGAGTTTGGAAAGATGCAAACTATACATCAATAAGAAAAATCTGTGCCCTCATACAGACTTTCTCCTGAGTTTGGAGAGACACAAAAATTAACATCAACTAGAAAAATCTGTGCCGTCACACAGACTATCTCCTGAGTTTGGAGAGACACAAATTCTACATCAATGAGAAAAATCTGTGCCGTCATACAGACTTTCTCCTGAGTTTGGAGAGACACAAACTTTACATCAACTAGAAAAATATCTGCCGTCACACAGACTTTCTCCTGAGTTTGGAGAGACACAAACTCCACATCTATAAGAAAAATCTGTGCCGTCATACAGACTTTCTCCTGAGTTTGCAGAGACACAAACTCCACATCTATAAGAAAAATCTGTGCCGTCATACAGACTTTCTCCTGAGTTGGGAGACACACAAACTCTACATCAATTAGAAAAATCTGTGCAGTCAAACAGAATTTCTCCTGAGTTTGGAGACACACAAACTCTACATCAATTAGAAAAATCTGTGCCGTCATACAGACTTACTCCTGAGTTTGGAGACACACAAACTCTACATCAATTAGAAAAATCTGTGCCGTCATACAGACTTACTCCTGAGTTTGGAGACACACAAACTCTACATCAATTAGAAAAATCTGTGCAGTCAAACAGACTTTCTCATGAGTTTGGAGAGACACAAACTCTTTATCAATAATCAAAATCTTTGCCGCCATACAGACTTTCTCATGAGTTTGGAGAGACACAAACTCTACACCAATAATCAAAATCTTTGCCGTCATACAGACTTTCTCCTGAGTTTGGAGAGACACAAACTCTACATCAATTAGAAAAAACTGTGCCGTCATACAGACTTTCTTCTGAGTTTGGAGAGACACAAACTCTACATTAATGAGAAAAATCTGTGCCGTCATACGGACCTTCTCCTGAGTTTGGAGAGACACAAACTCTACATCAATGAGAAAAATCTGTGCCGCCATGCAGACTTTCTCCTGAGTTTTGAGAGAAACAAACTCTACATCAATGAGAAAAATCTGTGCCGTCATACGGACCTTCTCCTGAGTTTGGAGAGACACAAACTCTACATCAATAATAAAAATCTGTGCCGTCATACAGACTTTCTCCTGAGTTTGGAGAGACATAAACTCTACATCAAGTTGAAAAATCTGTGCCGTCATACAGACTTTCTTCTGAGTTTGGAGAGACACAAACTCTACATTAATGAGAAAAATCTGTGCCGTCAAACAGACTTTCTCCTGAGTTTGGAGAGATGCAAACTCTACATCAAAAAGAAAGAAAAATCTGTGCCGTCATACGGACCTTCTCCTGAGTTTGGAGAGACACAAACTCTACATCAATAATAAAAATCTGTGCCGTCATACAGACTTTTTCCCGAGTTTGGAGAGACACAAACTCTATATCAATTAGAAAAATCTGTGCAATCTTTCAGACTTCCTCCTGAGTTTAGAGAGACGCAAACTCTACATCAATTAAAAAAATCTGTGCCGTCATACAGACTTACTCTTTGAGTTTGGAGAGAAGCAAACTCTACATCAAGGAGAAAAATCTGTGCTGTCACACAGACTTTCTCCTGAGTTTGGAGAGACACAAACTCTACATCAAGGAGAAATATCTGTGCCGTCATAGAGACTTTATCGTGAGTTTAGAGAGACCAAACTCTACATCAAGGAGAAAAATCTGTGCTGTCAAACAGACTTTCTCCTGAGTTTGGAGAGACACAAACTCTACATCAAGGAGAAATATCTGTGCCCTCATAGAGACTTTATCGTGAGTTTAGAGAGACGCAAACTCTACATCAAGGAGAAAAATCTGTGCTGTCAAACAGACTTTCTCCTGAGTTTGGAGAGACACAAACTCTACATCAATAATCAAAATCTGTGCCATCATTTAGACTCTCTCCTGAGTTCGGAGAGATGCAAACTCTACAATGTTAAGAAAAATCTGTGCCGTCATAGCAGACTTTGTCCTGAGTTTGGAGAGACACAAACTCTACATCAAGTAGAAATAATCTGTACCATCATACAGACTGTGCTCATGTGTTTGGAGACATGCAAACTCTACAATAATAAGAAAAATCTGTGCCATCATACAGACTTTCTCCTGAGTTTGGAGAGACATAAACTCTACATCAATGAGAAAAATCTGCGCTGTCATACATAATTTCTCATGAGTTTGGAGAGACACAAACTTTACATCAATGAGAAAAATCTGTGCCGCCATACAGACTTTCTCCTGAGTTTGGAGAGAAACAAACTCTATATCAATGAGAAAAATCTGTGCCGCCATGCAGACTTTCTCCTGAGTTTGGAGAGAAACAAACTCTACATCAATAAGAAAAATCTGTGCCGTCATACAGACTTTCTCCTGAGTTTGGAGAGAAACAAACTCTACATCAATGAGAAAAATCTGTGCTGCCATGCAGACTTTCTCATGAGTTTGGAGAGAAACAAACTCTACATCAATGAGAAAAATCTGTGCCGTCATACAGACTTTCTCTTGAGTTTGGAGAGAAACAAACTCTACATCAATGAGAAAAATCTGTGCCGCCATGCAGACTTTCTGCTGAGTTTGGAGAGACACAAACTCTACATCAATAATAAAAATCTGTGCCATCATACAGACTTTCCCCTGAGTTTGGAGACATGCAAACTCTACATCAATTAGAATAATCTGTGCCGTCATACAGACTTACTCCTGAGTTGGGAGACACACAAACTCTACATCAATTAGAAAAATCTGTGCCGTCAAACATACTTTCTCCTGAGTTTGGAGAGACACAAACTCTACATCAATTAGAAAAGTCTGTGCCGTCATACAGACTTACTCCTGAGTTTGGAGAGACACAAACTTTACATCAATTAGAAAAATCTGTGCAGTCAAACAGACTTTCTCATGAGTTTGGAGAGACACAAACTCTTTATCAATAATCAAAATCTTTGCCGCCATACAGACTTTCTCATGAGTTTGGAGAGACACAAACTCTACACCAATAATCAAAATCTTTGCCGTCATACAGACTTTCTCCTGAGTTTGGAGAGACATAGACTTTACAACTATAAGAAAAATCTGTGCAGTAATACCGGACTTTCTCCTGAGTTTGGAGAGAAACAAACTCTACATCAATTACAAAAAAACTGTGCAGTAATACCTGACTTTCTCCTGAGTTTGGAGAGACAGAAACTCTACATCAATTAGAAAAATCTGTGCCGTCATACAGACTTTCTTCTGAGTTTGGAGAGACACAAACTCTACATTAATGAGAAAAATCTGTGCCGTCAAACAGACTTTCTCCTGAGTTTGGAGAGATGCAAACTCTACATCAAAAAGAAAGAAAAATCTGTGCCGTCATACGGACCTTCTCCTGAGTTTGGAGAGACACAAACTCTACATCAATAATAAAAATCTGTGCCGTCATACAGACTTTTTCCCGAGTTTGGAGAGACACAAACTCTATATCAATTAGAAAAATCTGTGCAATCTTTCAGACTTCCTCCTGAGTTTAGAGAGACGCAAACTCTACATCAATTAAAAAAATCTGTGCCGTCATACAGACTTACTCTTTGAGTTTGGAGAGAAGCAAACTCTACATCAAGGAGAAAAATCTGTGCTGTCATAGAGACTTTACCGTGAGTTTAGAGAGACGCAAACTCTACATCAAGGAGAAAAATCTGTGCTGTCACACAGACTTTCTCCTGAGTTTGGAGAGACACAAACTCTACATCAAGGAGAAATATCTGTGCCGTCATAGAGACTTTATCGTGAGTTTAGAGAGACGCAAACTCTACATCAAGGAGAAAAATCTGTGCTGTCAAACAGACTTTCTCCTGA
>NW_022985747.1:0-57641 GCF_902459465.1 Asterias rubens
GAAGACGAAGAAAGAAGAACAGAGAACAAGAACGAAGAAGAAGAAGAAGAAGAAGAAGAAAAAGAAGAAGAAGAAGAAAAAGAAGAAGAAGAAGAAGAAGAAGAAGAAGAAGAAGAAGAAGAAGAAGAAGAAGAAGAAGAAGAAGAAGAAGGAGAAGAAGAAGAAGAAGAAGAAGAAGAAGAAGAAGAAGAAGAAGAAGAAGAAGAAGAAGAAGAAGAAGAAGAAGAAGAAGAAGAAGAAGAAGAAGAAGAAGGAGAAGAAGGAGAAGAAGGAGAAGGAGAAGGAGAAGGAGATGAAGGAGAAGGAGATGAAGGAGAAGGAGAAGGAGAAGGAGAAGGAGAAGGAGAAGGAGAAGGAGAAGGAGAAGGAGAAGGAGAAGGAGAAGGAGAAGTTTGTAAATCCCATCCATATGATGTACAGATTGTCAAAATAGCTTATATGGTTGAGGAAATATGAACTTATGAAACATTGGCGACTGTAGAAGAGACTAACTAACCGAAAGGAAAGTGCATGTTGAAAACGCCCCCAAAAAAGACTAAACACAAGCTCACATCATGTCGCAATCATTGGAGCGTGAATCAACATACTTCATACGCTACACACATGTTGTACACGTGCTGTACGTGTAAAATCTTTACTCACAACCAATGGGGAATTTCGTAGTTCTTAAAACCACGAATAATTGAATTTTCAACCTCTATTTTGAACCAGAAGACAAGGTCAAAATGGGATCATGTCTGTGACGCGTTTATGGAGTTTTTAATGACCTTTCCAATGATGTATCGATTGTAAGAGATGCTTGTTTAGATCAAAAGTTTTTTTAAATAATAAACTTCCAATTTTCATAACTCAAGAATTGTTGACGTCATCATGACGTAACTCAAACGGTTCCCTCTCCTAATCAATTTCTAACTATGCGAAGTTTCAAGTTCGTACGACTTTGGATAAAAATGTTTTTGTTAGCGGATAAGGAAGATTCAGAAGAAGAAGAAGAAGAAGAAGAGGAAGAAGTAATAGGAAGTAAAAATACGAACAAAAATAAGAGGTGTTCCAGGCTGTTTTTTTTTTATACTGGTGGAATAACAATTTAGCAAAATTTTCCCGATGAATGTAAAAGTCTCATTGAAAAAATGAGAATAACTCTGTGCATAATTTCTCACTGTAAGGGTGACACGTTATGGCAGGCATCACATGATAACAGGCGATTACTTTCACTAAATTTGCTTAACAGTCCTTTCATTTAGTAGCTGATGATGGCTACCACATTTGTGCATGTTTCACAGATTATATCAAGAGGTTTGGTCCTCCATAGCCTGGACAGCCTGAATATTCAATCAGTGAGGCAGTATAACGCATCAAGTGGAGAATCGTGGCAATGTGGAAACAGTATCTTTGACAAATGAATAATATCAGTTGAGAGTCGGTGAAGTTTAAAGGCATTGGATATACCTATAAACCTTATGCATTGACGTCATCCAGCCGCCATCTTAGAGGAAAAATGGTGAAGAAACAATCGAGACGCACAGATTTGTACGCGCGGCCCGGTATTGGCCAATGAATAACCTCCTTTTGACCTCTACTCAAAATAATTGTTGGCATAAAAGTCTACTCGGTAACGAGCAAGGGAGAGCTGTTGATAGTATAAAACAATGTGAGAAATGGCTCCCTCTGAAATATTATACGTAGATTTTGAGAAAGATTAATTTTTAAGCTGAGGTCTTGAATTCAAGCATCTAAAATCACTCAACTTGTGCGACAAGGGTGTTGATGAAAAAATCATTCGAGTGAAATTTAAAGAATGAATATGAAGAACAAAAGTCAAAATTAGATATAAAAAACCACAGTGAAAACTCTACCAGTCTAAATAAGAATGAATCCTTGCTTAGTAAAAGCGACAATTTTGCATGCCCGTATGTTTATCCGTTTTCGCTGCCTTTGACTTTTTGTGGCCTTGTCTGGCGTCAAGCGAATCAATGAACGCTTCACCCGATATAAAATGATGTCCTAAAGTTCGGTGATGCGTTTACTTGAACAGGAAATGGCCATTATATTTAATATGCATCATAAAACAAACATTTTATTGCAGGTTATATTTCTGTCTGCTGTGGGTATTGTGAACGAAAAATCCCTTTTTCCCCAGAGAGCGTTAGCCCGAATCTTTGCTTAAAATAGAGCTGTCAAATAAAATGGTATCCGAGAGTTTATCGCATTTTGTTGTGCTTGGAACTTACACATTTATGCCAACGAATATGTATTACTTTAATCCTTAAAGGATTCGGGTACTTTTTCAAAATGTCCACAAATTTACATTAAACTTACAGGGTTTGAAGATAATGATAGTGGAAAGCTTCCCTTCAAATATTACTATTTAAGGTTGTGAAATTTTTGAGAAATGAGTAAAACAAGTCACAAAATAATTTTGGTCTCATATGAAACCAAAATTATTTAAGGATGTAAAATCCCCTTAACCAGTTATGATATTATACCAAAACCATAGTATAAATGGTTATTACGTTTTTACATGCTTAAACTGTGACGAAAATTATTACTTTTACTCAGTAAGTACCTCAGTAAGTAAAATTTGAAGGGAATCTTTCTGCTGTCATATAATCTTCAAACTGTGTAAGTTTAATGTAAATCTGTGGACATTGTGTTTTTTGTTGACAGTTGTTAAGAATTTATGCGAGAATGTTCTAGAATAATCCCGCTGAGATCTTATTAAGATAATTTAGTATTTACAATTTTCCAACGTATATTGTTGTTTAACGTTAAACAACTGTCTGTACACGTATATAAATTGCGTACGTAAAACAGCCTATTATACAGGTACATGTAAATAATACATACACATAGTTCGTGAATTGTAGTAAATTTTCTGTGCCTGAACTTTGACCTTGCCAACTACACGTCAACTTTATTACCGATGGTTTTTAGCGTTGCAGTTTAGGGCACGCCTGTAAAGCATGTTTGGGCCAATCACGTTTGATCGCTGGTCGGACCCAGTTACTTTTGGTCGCAAGCGCTAATTTGCATTACAGTAACCAATTACTTTTGGTCGCGAGCTTCCACCATAGAGCTGCCACAATTGTCACAGTTGCAAATGTTTCTAGGAGCTATTCATTTCTAAATCCGTCAAAACGAAACAAATACAAGACCTGACTGCGCAGTAGGCTCTGAGGGGACACCATTGAGTGATTGGTGTACATGGATTTGTTTACTTTTCCACAGCAGCGAAAGTTGCGAAATCCTATGTATATGAATCTATGTCACGGTGGCGTGCAGTAACACCAGATTTGTTAATGTTACCCTTTAATGTATTATCTGATTATCTGTTTATTATATCTGATAAATAGCTTGGCAAGTTGCGATTACATTCCCTGGATTGTCCATAGAAGATTACATAATTAAAATAATTAATATCTTGTCCCCGAGCCAATGAAAACAAAGATTGATTGATTGATTGAATTTATTCGGATAAAAATACAGTAAGAACATGCCTAAAATACGTAAACAAAATAGGAGAAAAACAATGAGATAAGATAAACCAAAATAGAACACAAGATGGAAATACTGCACAAAAGTATGCAAGGAAAACCCCCCAAAGCCAACTAAACTTTGATGTAGTCTCTAACTGGGATCACTAATAAGCACAGTGGTGCACCCGACAAAATGGAGGGGGCGGAGATGGGTCTAGGGGATTGATCCCAGCCCCTCCAAGGTATATAATTTGTTGTTTGATTTGTTTTGAGTTTTTGTTTTACAACCTTCGAAAGGAGTTTTTGGGGAAAATTAATTATGGCCCACCCCCAAAATAGTAAATCCTGGGTGCGTCACTGCTGATAATTTAAATTCTGATTCTGGTTAAACCACATTTCAGCCCTCAACAAGAAAACAAATTCTTTAGAAACAGAAGAGTGAGTTTTATTGGTGGATTTATTATGTAAAGTACATAAATTTACTATTTTGTAACCTAACAACTGTACAAAAATAGTCATAAATTGTAAAATTTGAACAGCCCAGTTGTTTCTTGGTTGATTTAAGTGATTTTTATTTCGTTGATTTTTGGAATGATGCATTGTTTCAAAAATTGGGTCAAACGTCACGATAACATAAGAGATCACGGTGACTTGTACAAAAATAGTCATGAAGTTGTAAATATGAAGAGCCCAACTGTTTCTTAGTGGATTCTGATAGAGGAAGACATGCTCTATCAAGTGATTTTTATTTCGTTGATTTTTGTTATGATACATTATTTCAAAAACTGGGTCAAAGGTCACGATAACATATTAAAGATTACAGTGACCTACATTTCAGGAAATTTATTTTTGACAAAGGAATTGATTTGAGCAAGTAATTCTCATCATTTTGGCATCAAATTTGCGTATATGTAATGGGAATTGACATGGTTATGGCATATTTTTACCAAAAAGGTGGTATTTTACCCTAAAATGTCAGATCTTAGTGGTTTCTGCCCTGACCATATATGGTAAGTCGGATCGGGCTAAAAATTGGTGTGCATTCATTGCTCATAAGGACCTACAAGCACAGCAATTTTTATCAAAATCGGAAGACACGAGGTAAAAAAGTGTGTTGGTCTGACACGGAATGACCCATATACGAATGGGAATCAAATTGTGTTGAATCGGTTTTCAACTAGTGGTTTAAACCCGCCGAGGCCTGGTTCTTGATAACTTACCTCGAGTTCGTCTCGGTAAAAATTATCAAGAACCAGGCCTCGTTGGGATTAAACCACTTCACCATACATTGATTCCCTTCTGCCTATCCTACATTACTTTTGTGTGTATGTTTTTTAAGATCACCGGTTTACATAAGCCGGTTCTAACAGATATGAAGCCTACATACAGGGCTACAGTTATATCCTATGTTTTAACATTCTTCCTCCATGGTTGTAATTAAAACATTTTCGTCCTGAGCATTTTTTTTCTTCCTTTTCATACTGCAGAATACTGCATGTTATGCCTCGGTCACCGGTGACTGATTTCGCACTATAGGCTCGAGTTGAAAAGGCCTCCATACGGTGGTTTAACCCTATCGTGTTGGGATAGCACATTTTGATTGACTGATCAGGTTCGAAAAAACATGAAAAGGTGGAAGGGGCAGGCTGGCAGGGAAGGGGGTGGGGTGACGAATGAGAACTAGCCGTTTTCCGCCAGAATAACTGGTTAATGCAGTGAATAAAGATTAAGGCTGAAAATTAAAGTATTGCAAACAGTTTCAGTAGAGGGCGGTGTGTTCCGGAGCCGACAGTCCCGACGTTCAGATGATTCCTGTTCAATTGTTGTTTGAGCGAGCACCTTTATGTGCCTATTTCTTAGGAAGATTTCAATGGATAATGGTTTCGCAAGTCTACGGATACACATACAGATACCGATACGTCGACACTTTCACGTGACGCGCCTGTGCGCGACTATCATACTTTGCACACACGTTCAGCAACGGTAGAAAAACGGTTAGACCTTTTGTTTGGCAGAATTTTAGTTGTCTTTTTGTCCCAGATGAAAAACATTTCACTGGTATCGTCCTTGATATAAAATAGTTATTTCAGAATCGGTGTGTTTTGCATGAAACTTTCACCCGATATAACTCAATTAACCCTGAACCTACCCACCCTCCACCATCATTTATAAGTAAGTATTTACATAGAGGGCGGCAGACTCAGTTGTTCTTTGTGCTTATAATAATGCTCAATACATTTTATACTCACTAGTTTCAAATAATACCAGTTTTGCTTCGTTATAGATCAGTATTTATGGTTTAGATGATGAAAAATAATAACGATTTGTTGAATCTGTTCCGTTTCTCGACTCTTAGACTGGAAAACAATTCAAAAGTTGCGACACCAAGGCCTAGTTTTGCTTTTTTAAGAACCTTTTTTTATTAATTTTTTTAAGCAGAAGGAAGTATGTGGCTGCTTGAATACGTCAAGGTCAATATTAACACAAAACCCAGGTGGTAAAATGTATATTAAAAACATGCTTTGTTTACTTTTCAGTTCGATCCAATTCATAAAATGTATTTCGAAAGGTCAAAAAGCATGATCCCGTAAATGCTATTATTCAGAGACTGTTGTTAAGGTCTATTATGTTTGCTTGCCTGCAAGGGGCTTTACCCCATTGGACCCAGACTTGGTAAAGTTCTCACGCTATCTCTCCCTGCCACACAGTAGTTATGACTACATAAGTATTACTCAAAATGGAACCGACAGGTTTGCTGCATGATTTGATCTCCGTGTCTCTAGTCACCCAGGGCGTGGCGTTCTTACCTAGCCAAACTCAAACGCTCCCAGACACGGACTATACTTTGACTGTTCTTACTGAAGCTAGTATTCTCCAAGTAGTAGCGAGATACTTTGAAGACAGCAATCCTGACCGGTATAGTGCAGGGGACTTGACGAATCTAGACCCACTGAATCCTTCAAGTCTGTTCATGAAACATTATGGCGGTAAATGTAAAAGTTGTTTCTTTCATTGGTGCCAGGACTAATATAATAATTATTTTTACACAATATCAATATTTTAAAGCCATTGGACCCTTTCGGTAAACAGTATTGTCCAAGGCCCACACTTTGTGTATCACACCTTCTATATCAAATAACAAACCTTTGAAAATTTGGGCTTAATCGGTCATCGGAGTCGGGAGAAAATAACGGGAAAACCCACCCTTGTATCCGCGCGTTTCGCCGTGTCATGACATGTGTTTAAAATAAATCCGTAATTCTCGTTAACGAGAATTGATATTGTTTTACTGTTTTCTCAAAAAGTAAAGCATTTCATGGAATAATATTTCAAGAGAAGTATTTCACCACTACCTTCTGTAAACCCTGTAAGTTATTTGTAAATCTGTGAACTTTTTTTTTTTCTGTACCGAAAGGGTCCGATGGCTTTAAGGAACCTCCAGCGAACGTTATAGCAACTTAACAAGCATTTTATTGGGTTTAAAATTAGTATTCAGGGGCCTTATTCATGAAGCCCTCGTAAATCGGTCCCTTACGTAAGTAAGACGTTAGTAAGACTTTAGTAAGCCCTTACGTTTTATTGTGTGTGAAAGGAAAACCAGCGAATATGCACGAAGACTTCACGCGCATGCGCACGAACGGAACCGGAAAACACACGCGTACGGACATCGTACATGTATGTACATGTAACATGTATACTGAACATACCATGGAGGTGGAAAGATACAGAGCTCAAGCACTCGAAAACGGATAAGTTTTACAGAGTTTCTTACTTTATTACGCCTTTTAACCCAAAAGGTATTTATGAATGGGAATAATAGTGTAACTACTAGTTCTTTCACGGTCGTTTAAAACCTTGCATGGTCGAATTGCCGTGTGATAAAGGCCTTCGTCTTCGGCTTGCATATCACCCGGTGTGGCGGTTTCAGTCTTCCGCCGTGTTCAGTTTTCCGGGTGACGTAGTCGGACATATCAGCACGTTGTTCGAACGGTTTTAGCTTTCCGGCGTGTTCAGTTTTCCGGGTGACCGGTCAGATACCGCCGCGAGTACCCTGGCGAGTACTGTTGTTCTCTCAGCAGTGACTCCACATTGTTTATATTACGATTCTTTTATGTGTAGTCACATAATGTATTCATGGGTACAACTTTAGGCAGGTCACACTCTGCTTGCATACAAAACAACTCACGCGATCCACGCGTTTGCCGCTAGTTGTACTCGACTCGTGGACGCCGCCATGACAGCTACCGGAGGGTAACGGATGACTCAATATGGCACTAAAAATGGACTACTTTCGCTTGCTGTGCGCAGGCATCGCATGACGTAATGCTACCGTATTTGGTCATTCGGAAAACTGAACACAGCGGAAAGTTGAAACCGCCGTGCCTGTTAAGTTGTAAACGAACATGAAAGAACTAGTAGCTACCCTATATTTAGTATATTATTCCCTTATGCAAGCGCGGTAGCATCTCTGTGGTCGTAATAAAAACGCAACACCGTCGGCAACCATTTTGAAGTAGAAAACCGCTAGGTCGGCATTAGTCTTGGTGGTATCGTAGAAGCAGTAAAGTTGAGCGTAGTCTTCAATTTGCCAAGTTGCTTGATTTTGACGGCGATCATACCCTGACTTTTTCGACATGATCTTCGTAAGGTCGTAGTGCTGTGTGAACGGGGTATAAAGGAGACTGAGTCTCAATCAAAATAGTTAAAACAAAGAACCCGGAAAGGAATTCTAAAACTAGGACTGGGAAACTGTACAATAGGGGACAATGTTAATTATACCAGGACTAAATATAAAGAAAGAATAAAAGATGTCTTCACATAAATGCAAAAATACAATGTGCGTTTTGGTTTGTGTTTAGAATGTGCATCATGGAATCAATTTGTGGGCGCCATCAAGACGATAACAGACAACAATATTCGTATATCCAATGACCTTCGAAATACGTCAGAATGGCATTTCAACGGAAATCAGATAAATGCAGGTGCGTGTTTTATTGAAGTTCATATCTTTATAAAAAAAGATCACCACTCGACCAAAACTCAAAGATGTTATGTATGAACAAATTGTTTAATTTTAATCTAGATCGCTTACTGACTATGAAGTTCATACTCAAACAAATTTTACCTGAGAAATGTTTCCCCTGAAAATTAGAGACTGTGTTTATTGCGGGCTGAAAACTGTGCAAAGTTTGCACGGTTTTCACTCTTTCTCCCAACTCAACGGATTAGGCCCAAGTTTTCACTGGTTTGTCAATTCACAAAATAATGAACACAGTCTATAACTACTTTGTCAGCTCTATGTAGATTTGGTTTTGTACCATAGTTAAAGACAGTGGACACTATTGGTAATTGTCAAAGACTAGTCTTCACAGTTGGTGTATCTTAACATATACATAAAATAACAAACCTGTGAAAATTTGAGCTCAATCGGTCATCGAACTTGCGAGATAATAATGAAAGAAAAAATACCCTTGTCACACGAAGTTGTGTGCGTTTAGATAGTTGATTTCGAGACCTCAAGTTCTAAACTTGAGGTCTCGAAATCAAATTCGTGGAAAATTACTTCTTTCTCGAAAACTATGGCACTTCAGAGGGATCCATTTCTCACAATGTTTTATACCATCAACCTCTCCTCATTTGTACCATAGTTAAAGACAGTGGACACTATTGGTAATTGTCAAAGACTAGTCTTCACAGTTGGTGTATCTTAACATATACATAAAATAACAAACCTGTGAAAATTTGAGCTCAATCGGTCATCGAACTTGCGAGATAATAATGAAAGAAAAAATACCCTTGTCACACGAAGTTGTGTGCGTTTAGATAGTTGATTTCGAGACCTCAAGTTCTAAACTTGAGGTCTCGAAATCAAATTCGTGGAAAATTACTTCTTTCTCGAAAACTATGGCACTTCAGAGGGATCCATTTCTCACAATGTTTTATACCATCAACCTCTCCTCATTACTCGTCACCGAGAAAGGTTTTACGCTAATAATTACCAATAGTGTCCACTGCCTTTAAAGTCAACCTCAATCTTGTTTGGCACCAGCCTAGCCTACGGACAAGTACGATATCTATCACCACAGACAGGCTGTATTTTGGGGAGGAGGAGCGGGTCGATATGAATGAAGTTCTTTTCAAGTCAGTTTGTGACAAACAAAACTGACTCTTGTATTTATCAACCAACGTCACTTATTTACAGGCCATCAGAAAATGAAGAGCATCCGCAGCCGCATTCTACAACAGCTAACAGCTGGAGATGAGAACGCACCAGACTATGACGTAGCTCGTATGGATTGCGGTCGGTTCCTTCATTTAGCGCATAGTTTCTACTCGAATGCCAACTGGATTGAGCTGAACGGGCAGATAGACCCGGATGTCATAAGGCCCTCCTACAACTTGGGTAAAAACTCTAAAAATTGAATTCAATGTTCAATAGTTTGAAACTCATTGGTAATGACAACCTTTGAAATTAACTTGGGTGTGTGGTGGCTGCTTTAACGTTACTTATTATGTGTTCGTGCTGATGCACGAACACCTATTGTTATTGCTCTGTTTTTTTTAGGTGTTCGTGCTGATGCACGAACACCTATTGTTATTGCTCTGTTTTTTTTTTCTTCTCCATCTTCCTTCTTCTTCCCGTCAACTCTTATCTACAGCATAACTCAAGATTCAAGCCAAACTGAACCTTGAAACTCACCAGACAATTGAACCTCAATACGCAGACGGCACAGTTTTCATTACGTCATGATGACGTCATTAGGTGTCAAATTACAGGGTTTTTAAAGTTGAAAAGGGACCATTTTCGTTTTGCTGTATCTCAACGAATATGAAAGCTATGATGTTCAAAGTTTTCGCATCGTATCAGAAGCGCGGATATTATCGCATATTTCACAGCTTAGCAGGTATATTTGCTTGTGCGCGGGGAAACTTATCATATGTAATCTTTGCTCTGAACTAATTGTACAGATATTTCAGCGCCTGCACAGTAAGCGGAGAATGGTGGTATAATAAATGGGCAGAGTTTGGTTGAAGCAGACAGAGCCATTAAACTGGGCCGTGTTCTATAGGGGAAATTATAGCTTGACATTTTGTGACAGTTTTGGTCTCTGCGACGTACACATACAAATACAGAGTCAGATACAGACATTACGGTGCAGAAATCGTGCAATTGAAATGTCTCATAAGAGCGCCCCCTATCGGCAGGAGTAGGAAAATAAAGGAGTATCCTACAAATTAATTATGTGTTTTTAAACACGTAAAATAATATAAAATGGAAGCTTTAGGATGTTTAGCTTAATTCCTATCATAAAACATATTAAAATTATTTATTAATTAACCACCAGTGACCCTCATATGCATATTAATTAGGAAATCTTTGCAGCATCATATCTCAAGAACTTCACGGCCGACTTTTCAACTGTTTGTTTTTAAAGACTCCTTGGGGGTTGGAGATTAGATTGAAAAAACTGTGACGTCAAGTTGACCTCTACTTCCGCGTCAACCGGAAGTGTCACCATATCTCAAGAACTATACAGCAGATTTTCAAAATATTTTCAGTTATAAACTCCTTAGGCATAAAATATTAACTTTAAAAAACCGTGACCTCAAGTTGACCCCTACTTCCTGGTCAACCGGAAGTGGGACCATATCTCAAGAACTACACAACAGATTATCAATTTTGGTTCAGTTATAGACTCCTTGGGCATTCAAGATTAGTTTGAAACAACTTTGACCCCATGTTGACCTTTACTTCCGGGTCAACCGGAAGTGAACCCATATCTAAAAAAGTACAAAGCTAATGTTCAAACTTCAGTTGTAGACTCTTAGGCAATAAATATTAGCTTTGGAAAACTGTGACCCTAAGTTGACCTCTACTTCTGGGTCAACCGGAAGTGGGACTATATATCAAGATCTACACAACCGATTTTATAGACTCCTTGGCATTGCAGATTAATCTTTGGTAGCGGTGGGCCCATGTTGACCTTTACTTACGGGTCAACCGGGAAGTAAAACCTTATAACAAGAGCTACACAACTTTTTTGAAACCTTTTTTTCAGTTATATATTCCTTGGGCAATGAAGCACATAATCCAAGCAAAACAACAAGGAACAGCTTCGTGTTTGTTCACAAACACTTAATGTCTAGTTAAGAGTTGGGATGATTAGTGGTATGAGTACCAACTCGACCTGAGATTTATACTGTTGTAATGTTCGTATTACCGCGCGGTTCTTACCTAATTGATATAAGCAATCCCATCGTAGTGACCAGACCAATCAGTGACATTGAGCATCCAATGTAACTAACAACCTCCAGGGCTAGACTGTGGGCTGCAGACAGCTCACCCATTCCTAACTGGTCCCAAATATCCTGTAACGAAAACAAATTGCAACTTCTTGGAACTTGGATAGCACTTCTTTATGTCTTTTCAATTACTCTGGTTTTTACGGTCATCTTCGGCAAATACCGGTCAATATAATCCTTTCGCAGCCGAGACTTGCACTAAAACTATGCGCCATATACTCCAACTGGCACCCCGAACAAGATATTGACAAAATAGGGACACCGCCAATATAAGGCTAGATAGCTCAGTTGATTGAGCACCGGGACGTTAATCCGGAGGTCGTTGGTTCGAGTCCCACTCTAGTCAATTCGACTTTGTTCAACCCCAAAAATCATACGCCTTATATTGGAATACACTTTAAATGACAGGACAATTAGGTCTATTTTGGTGAGGGTAGAGGGTGTAGACAAAGGACAATTCCCTTCCGTCGAACCTGTGTTTCATATTACATGGGGGACACTGTATGGCCTATACTCACAATGATAACAGCATAGTTGGTAAGGTGATTACATACACACACTGTATGATCGGTAGTTGAGTAGTAAACACTGCAACCTTCCTTAGACCAAGATCCGAGTCCGTCTTCAAAACGACACAAACAAATAATTATACGAACACATATCAGATGTTTTGTTTCTTCACAACTCCAAGTCTAAACGAAAACTTAACAATTATTGGTGAACCATTAATTTGAGATTCGCGTGATAATTGTGAGGTAAATTACCTTTAATAAAACAGTTGAAAAAATGACACAATTATCATATTTTGTGCAACATGTTTTAAAAAGAGTTTTCCTGCAGCGAAAAAAAAAACATTTTCAATTGAACATCCAGCTTAATAATTTCAATAGTTTTAACATTCATTGGATAAGAGACTGCTCAACACTTCAATTTCATCAATAGTAAAAATGGTGAAAAAAATATGAAAGAGTTAGGGAAAACTTGCGTAAAACTTTATGCGGGTTAATTAGAACTGACTTATATACTTAGGTTTCATTGATACAATTTATAAATAAATTTACACATTTCCATTACCCTTTCCGTCAAAATCCCAGTAGACGCAGAGTTTGGAGCCTTCTTCCTGGAACTAAGCACAGGAAAAAAACAGTTTATTGTTTAAACAAATCACCGAGATGCTAAACTTGCATCGGGATAAACAATATTTATTTTGGTTTTACCCTTACACAAACGACTGTGTTAGCACTGTATACTCAGTACTTTCCCCTTACACCGATGTGTGTTAGCACTGTATACTCGGTACTTTCCCCTTACACCGATGTGTGTAAGCACTGTAAACTCAGTACTTTCCCCTTACACCGATGTGTGTTAGCACTGTATACTCAGTACTTTCCCCTTACACCGATGTGTGGTAGCACTGTATACTCAGTACTTTCCCCTTACACCGATGTGTGTTAGCACTGTATACTCAGTACTTTCCCCTTACACCTATGTGTGTTAGCACTGTATACTCAGTACTTTCCCCTTACACCGATGTGTGTTAGCACTGTATACTCAGTACTTTCCCCTTACACCGATGTGTGTTAGCACTGTATACTCAGTACTTTCCCCTTACACCGATGTGTGTTAGCACTGTATACTCAGTACTTTCCCCTTACACCGATGTGTGTTAGCACTGTATACTCAGTACTTTCCCCTTACACCTATGTGTGTTAGCACTGTATACTCAGTACTTTCCCCTTACACCGATGTGTGTTAGCACTGTATACTCAGTACTTTCCCCTTACACCGATGTGTGTTAGCACTGTATACTCAGTACTTTCCCCTTACACCGATGTGTGTTAGCACTGTATACTCAGTACTTTCCCCTTACACCGATGTGTGTTAGCACTGTATACTCAGTACTTTCTCCTTACACCGATGTGTGTTAGCACTGTATACTCAGTACTTTCCCCTTACACCGATGTGTGTTAGCACTGTATACTCAGTACTTTCCCCTTACACCTATGTGTGTTAGCATGCACTGTATACTCAGTACTTTCCCCTTACACCGATGTGTGTTAGCACTGTATACTCAGTACTTTCCCCCTTACACCTATGTGTGTTAGCACTGTATACTCAGTACTTTCCCCTTACACCGATGTGTGTTAGCACTGTATACTCAGTACTTTCCCCTTACACCGATGTGTGTTAGCACTGTATACTCAGTACTTTCCCCTTACACCGATGTGTGTTAGCACTGTATACTCAGTACTTTACCCTTACACCGATGTGTGTAAGCACTGTATACTCAGTACTTTCCCCTTACACCGATGTGTGTTAGCACTGTATACTCAGTACTTTCCCCTTACACCGATGTGTGTCAGCACTGTAAACTCAGTACTTTCCCCTTACACCGATGTGTGTTAGCACTGTAAACTCAGTACTTTCCCCTTACACCGATGTGTGTAAGCACTGTAAACTCAGTACTTTCCCCCTACACCGATGTGTGTTAGCACTGTATACTCAGTACTTTCCCCTTACACCGATGTGTGGTAGCACTGTATACTCAGTACTTTCCCGAGTCCTGTGATCTTTTTCAAAGGACTCGGGAAAGTACTGAGGGCACTGTGTGAACCAAAATTACTGTTCTTTGTGTTCTTTATCCCCAATGCAACTTTATCATCTATATCGTAACGGTACCCGCTGCCAAAACATAGGATTCGAACTGCCTCCAGCTACCTGACAATCTCGGTGGTCTAGTTTGGTCGACACTATTCAAGGGTATGAACCCCATCCGAGTAGGATTGCTGTGATATGTCTTTTTCACAGGACTCGGAAAAGTACTGGGTATACGGTGCTTACACACGTCGGTTTATGGGTTAAACCAAAATCAAATCACAGAGCTTGCTGATAGTTGCAATTGCATTAAAATACTAGACATTAAGTGTTTGTGAACAAACACGAAGCTGTTCCGTGATGTTTTGCTTGGATTATGTGCTTCATTGCCCAAGGAATATATAACTGGAAAAAAAAGTTTCAAAAAAGTTGTGTAGCTCTTGGTATTAGGTCACACTTCCCGGTTGACCCACAAGTTAAGGTCAAAATGGGCCCACAGCTACCAAAGACTAATCTGCAATGCCAAGGAGTCTATAACTGAAAAAGTTTAAGCAATCGGTTGTGAAGATCTTGATATATAGTCCCACTTCCGGTTGCCCAGAAGTAGAGGTCAACATAGGGTCACAGTTTTTCAAAGTTAATATTTATTGCCTTAGAGTCTATAACTGAAGTTTGAACATTGGCTTTGTACTTCTTGAGATATTGGCCCACTTCCGGTCGACCCGGAAGTAAAGGTCAACATGGGGTCAAATGTGTTTCAAACTAATCTTGAATGTCCAAGGAGTCTATAACTGAAAAAAGTTTGAAAATTGGTTGTATATTTCTTGAGATATGGTCCCACTTCCGGTTGACCCGGAAGTAGAGGTCAACTTGAGGTCACGGTTTGTCAAAAGTTATATTTTTATGCCTAAGGAGTTTATAACTGAAAAAAGTTTTATAATCTGTTGTATAGTTCTTGAGATATGGTCCCACTTCCGGCCGACCCGGAAGTAGGGGTCAACTTGAGGTCACGATTTTTCAAAATTAATCTCCAATCCCCAAAGAGTCTTTAGCAACAAACAGTCTTAAAATCGGCTGTATACTTCTTGAGATATGGTGCTGCAAAGATTTTCTGATTGAATATGCAAATGAGGGTCATGTGGTTAATTAGTTACTAGTTGCCATTTTTCAAAAACAAATTAAAGATGCAAACATCACGACATCGTCTTCTCAGACTCTCCCCAAGAGTCCTCAACCCATACAGGTCCGCAGTGTGTTGTAAGAGCCATAGAGATGTTTAAACATTGCAATGAAAGTGACTGCACCCAATTTATGAAGTACTACGTTGTACCCATGATGCCAATATTCTAATTGATTAATTAATTAATAGACTAACATTGATTGCTTTTATGGACTGAAACAAATCTTATTAGAATCAGTGTATTTTTCTACACATAATATGATATTTAGGAAACTAACAAATAAATTATTTAGAAGTTATTGTGTTTTTGACCAGTTTAAAGTATAGATTTGAAGAGCCATTGTGTTTGTGCACAGACACAAAACGTGCATTACATGACGTCATGGTGACGTCGTCCAGAATTTTATGTCGGAAATCACATTAACAGGACCTGACTAGTGTATAGCTGAAAAAAGTTTCAGGATCGGCGGTCTAATTTTTGAGATATGGTGTTAACTAGGTTTGCTAATTAAATATTCACAAGCTTAATTAAGGCTTATTAATTAATTTTTTTTACATTTTTTACGATAAGAATTAAGCTTATGTTCTAAGCTTCAGTTTGGTATAATAAACTCACTCTTTCGTATTATGGTTTAGGAGATTAGGCTGCCGCAAAAACGTGTACAAACACTATGGGATTCAGGGAGAAACAAAGAATAACTAGACATTAAGTGTTTGTGAACAAACACGAAGCTGTTCCGTGATGTTTTGCTTGGATTATGTGCTTCATTGCCCAAGGAATATATAACTGGAAAAAAAAGTTTCAAAAAAGTTGTGTAGCTCTTGGTATTAGGTCACACTTCCCGGTTGACCCACAAGTAAAGGTCAAAATGGGCCCACAGCTACCAAAGACTAATCTGCAATGCCAAGGAGTCTATAACTGAAAAAGTTTAAGCAATCTGTTGTGAAGATCTTGATATATAGTCCCACTTCCGGTTGCCCAGAAGTAGAGGTCAACATAGGGTCACAGTTTTTCAAAGTTAATATTTATTGCCTTAGAGTCTATAACTGAAGTTTGAACATTGGCTTTGTACTTCTTGAGATATTGGCCCACTTCCGGTCGACCCGGAAGTAAAGGTCAACATGGGTTCAAATGTGTTTCAAACTAATCTTGAATGTCCAAGGAGTCTATAACTGAAAAAAGTTTGAAAATCGGTTGTATATTTCTTGAGATATGGTCCCACTTCCGGTTGACCCGGAAGTAGAGGTCAACTTGAGGTCACGGTTTGTCAAAAGTTATATTTTTATGCCTAAGGAGTTTATAACTGAAAAAAGTTTTATAATCTGTTGTATAGTTCTTGAGATATGGTCCCACTTCCGGCCGACCCGGAAGTAGGGGTCAACTTGAGGTCACGATTTTTCAAAATTAATCTCCAATCCCCAAAGAGTCTTTAGCAACAAACAGTCTTAAAATCGGCTGTATACTTCTTGAGATATGGTGCTGCAAAGATTTTCTGATTGAATATGCAAATCAGGGTCATGTGGTTAATTAGTTACTAGTTGCCATTTTTCAAAAACAAATTAAAGATGCAAACATCACGACATCGTCTTCTCAGACTCTCCCCGAGAGTCCTCAACCCATACAGGTCGCAGTGTGTTGCAAGAGCCATAGAGATGTTTGAACATTACAATGAAAGTGACTGCACCCAATTCATGAAGTACTACGTTGTACCCATGATGCCAAGATTCTAATTGATTAATTAATTAATAGACGAACATTGATTACTTTTATGGACTGAAACAAATCTTATTAGAATCAGTGTATTTTTCTACACATAATATGGTATTTAGGAAACTAACAAATAAATTATTTAGAAGTTATTGTGTTTTTGACCAGTTTAAAGTATAGATTTGAAGAGCCATTGTGTTTGTGCACAGACACAAAACGTGCATTACATGACGTCATGGTGACGTCGTCCAGAATTTTATGTCGGAAATCACATTAACAGGACCTGACTAGTGTATAGCTGAAAAAAGTTTCAGGATCGGCGGTCTACTTTTTGAGATATGGTGTTAACAAGGTTTGCTAATTAAATATTCATAAGCTTAATTGGGGATTATTAATTAACAATTTTAACATTTTTTACGATAAGAATTAAGCTTATGTTCTAAGCTTCAATTTGGTATAATAAACTCACTCTTTCGTATTATGGTTTAGGAGATTAGGCTGCCGCAAAAACGTGTACAAACACTATGGGATTTAGGGAGAAACAAAGAATAATAATAATAAAAACAATAAAAATCTAGACGAAAACAATACCTGTTCCGACGGACGGTCGGAACAGCTAATAATAATAACTAGACATTAAGTGTTTGTGAACAAACACGAAGCTGTTCCTTGTTGTTTTGCTTCGATTATGTGCTTCATTGCCCAAGGAATATATAACTGAAAAAAAAAGGTTTCAAAAAAGTTGTGTAGCTCTTGTTATAAGGTTTTACTTCCCGGTTGACCCGTAAGTAAAGGTCAACATGGGCCCACAGCTACCAAAGATTAATCTGCAATGCCAAGGAGTCTATAAAATCGGTTGTGTAGATCTTGATATATAGTCCCACTTCCGGTTGACCCAGAAGTAGAGGTCAACTTGGGGTCACAGTTTTCCAAAGCTAATATTTATTGCCTAAGAGTCTACAACTGAAGTTTGAACATTAGCTTTGTACTTTTTTAGATATGGGTTCACTTCCGGTTGACCCGGAAGTAAAGGTCAACATGGGGTCAAAGTTGTTTCAAACTAATCTTGAATCCCAAGGAGTCTATAACTGAACCAAAATTGATAATCTGTTGTATAGTTCTTGAGATATGGTCCCACTTCCGGTTGACCAGGAAGTAGGGGTCAACTTGAGGTCACGGTTTTTTAAAGTTAATATTTTATGCCTAAGGAGTTTATAACTGAAAATATTTTGAAAATCTGCTGTATAGTTCTTGAGATATGGTGACACTTCCGGTTGACGCGGAAGTAGAGGTCAACTTGACGTCACAGTTTTTTCAATCTAATCTCCAACCCCCAAGGAGTCTTTAAAAACAAACAGTTGAAAAGTCGGCTGTGAAGTTCTTGAGATATGATGCTGCAAAGATTTCCTAATTAATATGCATATGAGGGTCACTGGTGGTTAATTAATAAATAATTTTAATATGTTTTATGATAGGAATTAAGCTAAACATCCTAAAGCTTCCATTTGATATTATTTTACGTGTTTAAAAACACATAATTAATTTGTAGAATACTCCTTTATTTTCCTACTCCTGCCGATAGGGGGCGCTCTTATGAGACATTTCAATTGCACGATTTCTGCACCGTAATGTCTGTATCTGACTCTGTATTTGTATGTGTACGTCGCAGAGACCAAAACTGTCACAAAATGTCAAGCTATAATTTCCCCTATAGAACACGGCCCAGTTTTATGGCTCTGTCTGCTTCAACCAAACTCTGCCCATTTATTATACAACCACCATTCTCCGCTTACTGTGCAGGCGCTGAAATATCTGTACAATTAGTTCAAAGCAAAGATTACATATGATAAGTTTCCCCGCGCACAAGCAAAAATATCCCTGCTAAGCGGTGAAATATGCTTTAAGTAAACGATAATATCCGCGCTTCTGATGTGTCAATTCTTTGCTTACGCGGTGAAGCAGAGTAAAATCGGACCAGATTCACAAGATTTCCCCTCATGTACTAACAATCTTTTTTGACTTTACATGTTTGAAGTGTAGGCCTTACCAAACCTACTAACAGGGCAAAATTACATGGTTCTCATGACCACCAAAGTCTGCGCTTACGATCACCATTTTCCGCTTTACTGTGATGTGCAAGCTTGGAAAATAATGTGCGAACTTGGAAGCACACAAACAAAAGAAATCCCTGCTATAAGCAGTCTATTTCGCTTGACGTAAGCGCAGAATTCAATGCTTCTGCAGAGCACTGAATCTTTTTCATTAAGCAAGTTCCCATCATGACTCGACTAGTCGAACCTCAAACCTAACTACGACACTTGTCAAGATATAATATAGATTCTCAAGATTTGTGCCGTTATGTGCCGCAAAGGCAATATTAATTATGTTGCGAATGGGTGACTAGTGAATTTTACTACGCGACTAGTCGCACCTCAAACCTGCCTACGACACTTGTCGAGATAAAATACGGATTCTCAAGATTTGTGCCGCTATGTGCCGCAAGGGCAATATTAATTATGTTGCGAATGGGTGTGACTAGTGAATTTTACTACGCGACTAGTCGCACCTCAAACCTGCCTACGACACTTGTCGAGATAAAGTACGGATTCTCAAGATTTGTGCCGCTATGCCGCAAGGGCAATATTAATTATGTTGCGAATATAAGCAACACAACTGGTTCACCAAACAGGTAGTCGGGACAAATTTTTAATTATGTTGCGAATGGGTGTGACTAGTGAAATTTACTACTCGACTAGTCGCACTTCAAACCTAACTATGACACTTGTCGAGATAAAGTACGGATTCTCAAGATTTGTGCCGCTATGCCGCAAGGGCAATATTAATTATGTTGCGAATATAAGCAACACAACTGGTTCACCAAACAGGTAGTCGGGACAAATTTTTAATTATGTTGCGAATGGGTGTGACTAGTGAAATTTACTACTCGACTAGTCGCACTTCAAACCTAACTATGACACTTGTCGAGATAAAGTACAGATTCTCAAGATTTGTGCCGCTATGCCGCAAGGGCAATATTAATTATGTTGCGAATAGTAGTAAGCAACACAACTGGTTCACCAAACAGGTAGTCGGGACAAATTTTGTAGTCGATGTGTGGACACGATTATAACGGAGTAGAGAAAAACAGTAGTCGTGACTCAAATAATAATTTGTAGTCGCGACTTTAACACTAAAGCACACTAGTCGCCCCTGCCTACTTTTGTCACAAGTAATTAAAGCACGGTTTTTCCTGCGAATGCAAATCAAATTTTTAAGTCACTGTTTTTGCAATGAAAGTTTCGCAGGAGTTGAGCACAGTTAGTCAACTGTAGCAAATTTTTTGATGCGAATTGTGACGTGAGAACACATTCCCTGCTAAGCTGTAAAATACGCTTAGCGTAAGCACAGTTCCCTGATTACGTAAGCGCTGTGATTCTTTCCTTTAAAAGCCATTGGCCCAGGACCAAACTACATAATAGCTTTTTAAACACAAAAAGCAGCTTAACCATGCCTCATGTTCAAGTTGTGAATCCAGGTATTCTGCTCAATTTCTGCAATTTTGTAAAGCAAAATGTTTTGCCTGTTTATTATAAGCAGCTCTATAAAACTGAGCCACTCAACCACCAGAGAAACGTCAGCATAATAAAATCTCTGCTTTTGTATTCCTGTCAAAGAGTTTTTGTTTGTCATGGTCTAATTTCCGAACGTAACGCGAAATACTGGAATTAGTTTAGGCAAATGGTCCCAGGCGCGAACAAGGTGACTTTACCCGTAAATAACTCCAAATCCCGGGCGGTCTATTTTCGTCGTCCACGCTCGTCGGCTGAAATGAACCCGGTCCACGACGCACCATGCTCAGGCTTGTCAAATTTTAGGAACAAGTTTAGACTTTTGCTAGTCGGTTACCGTAAGAAATCTATGTATATTGAACAAAAAAACGCAATAACACCGGTCGAAAATGGTATAAGGACTTGGTCAAGTTAACACTTTTACAATTTTGACTATTCAAATCAAGTTTTACGCCGTACCCATGATCTTTGAAAAAACTTCCCCGGAAATACAGGTTTTTAAAAATAATTACACTGTTTCTATAAGTTCTGATGCTTTTAAAATGACCATCAATAAAATATATCTTAATCTAAAGCAATTTTGGGAAGTGTACAACATGTAATTTAATTTTAATCGAATAAATTATGTTTTGGAAAGCTGGGTTTGTTTACACTTCAAGAGCCATTGTGTTTGTGCACAGACACAAAACGTGCATTACATGACGTCATGGTGACGTCGTCCAGAATTTTATTTCGGAAATCACATTAACAGGACCTGACTAGTGTATAGCTGAAAAAAGTTTCAGGATCGGCGGTCTAATTTTTGAGATATGGTGTTAACTTGGTTTGCTAATTAAATATTCACAAGCTTAATTAAGGCTTATTGATTAACAATTTTTACATTTTTTACGATAAGAATTAAGCTTATGTTCTAAGCTTCAATTTGGTATAATAAACTCACTCTTTCGTATTATGGTTTAGGAGATTAGGCTGCCGCAAAAACGTGTACAAACACTATGGGATTTAGGGAGAAACAAAGAATAATAATAATAACTAGACATTAAGTGTTTGTGAACAAACACGAAGCTGTTCCTTGTTGTTTTGCTTGGATTATGTGCTTCATTGCCCAAGGAATATATAACTGAAAAAAAAGTTTTCAAAAAAGTTGTGTAGCTCTTGTTATAAGGTTTTACTTCCCGGTTGACCCGTAAGTAAAGGTCAACATGGGCCCACAGCTACCAAAGATTAATCTGCAATGCCAAGGAGTCTATAAAATCGGTTGTGTAGATCTTGATATATAGTCCCACTTCCGGTTGACCCAGAAGTAGAGGTCAACTTGGGGTCGCAGTTTTCCAAAGCTAATATTTATTGCCTAAGAGTCTACAACTGAAGTTTGAACATTAGCTTTGTACTTTTTTAGATATGGGTTCACTTCCGGTTGACCCGGAAGTAAAGGTCAACATGGGGTCAAAGTTGTTTCAAACTAATCTTGAATGCCCAAGGAGTCTATAACTGAACCAAAATTGATAATCTGTTTAATAGTTCTTGAGATATGGTCCCACTTCCGGTTGACCAGGAAGTAGGGGTAAACTTGAGGTCACGGTTTTTTAAAGTTAATATTTTATGCCTAAGGAGTTTATAACTGAAAATGATTTGAAAATCTGCTGTATAGTTCTTGAGATATGGTGACACTTCCGGTTGACGCGGAAGTAGAGGTCAACTTGAGGTCACAGTTTTTTCAAATTAATCTCTAAAGATGCTGCAAAGATTTCCTAATTAATATGCATATGAGGGTCACTGGTGGTTAATTAATAAATAATTTTAATATGTTTTATGATAGGAATTAAGCTAAACATCCTAAAGCTTCCATTTGATATTATTTTACGTGTTTAAAAACACATAATTAATTTGTAGGATACTTCTTTATTTTCCTACTCCTGCCGATAGGGGGGCGCTCTTATGAGACATTTCAATTGCACGATTTCTGCACCGTAATGTCTGTATCTGACTCTGTATGTGTATGTGTACGTCGCAGAGACCAAAACTGTCACAAAATGTCAAGCTATAATTTCCCCTATAGAACACGGCCCAGTTTTATGGCTCTGTCTGCTTCAACCAAACTCTGCCCATTTATTATACAACCACCATTCTCCGCTTACTGTGCAGGCGCTGAAATATCTGTACAATTAGTTCAAAGCAAAGATTACATATGATAAGTTTCCCGCGCACAAGCAAAAATATCCCTGCTAAGCTGTGAAATATGCTTTAAGTAAGCGATAATATCCGCGCGTCTGATGTGTCAATTCTTTGCTTACGCAGTGAAGCAGAGTCAAATTGGACCAGTTTCACAAGATTTCCCCTCATGTACTAACAATCTTTTTTGACTTTACATGTTTGAAGTGTAGGCCTTACCAAACCTACTTACAGGGCAAAATTACATGGTTCTCATGACCACCAAAGTCTGCGCTTACGATCACCATTTTCCGCTTTACTGTGATGTGCAAGCTTGGAAAATAATGTGCGAACTTGGAAGCACACAAACAAAAGAAATCCCTGCTATAAGCAGTCTATTTCGCTTGACGTAAGCGCAGAATTCAATGCTTCTGCAGAGCACTGAATCTTTTTCATTAAGCAAGTTCCCATCATGACTCGACTAGTCGAACCTCAAACCTAACTGCGACACTTGTCGAGATAAAATACAGATTCTCAAGATTTGTGCCGCTATGTGCCGCAAAGGTAATATTAATTATGTTGCGAATGGGTGACTAGTGAATTTTACTACTCGACTAGTCGCACCTCAAACCTAACCACGACACTTGTCGAGATAAAGTACGGATTCTCAAGATTTGTGCCGCTATGCCGCAAGGGCAATATAAATTATGTTGCGAATAGTAGTAAGCAACACAACTGGTTCACCAAACAGGTAGTCGGGACAAATTTTTAATTATGTTGCGAATGGGTGTGACTAGTGAAATTTACTACTCGACTAGTCGCACTTCAAACCTAACTACGACACTTGTCGAGATAAAGTACGGATTCTCAAGATTTGTGCTGCTATGCCGCAAGGGCAATATAAATTATGTTGCAAATAGTAGTAAGCAACACAACTGGTTCACCATACAGGTAGTCGGGACAAATTTTTAATTATGTTGCGAATGGGTGTGACTAGTGAAATTTACTACTCGTCTAGTCGCAATTCAAACCTAACTATGACACTTGTCGAGATAAAGTACAGATTCTCAAGATTTGTGCCGCAAGGGCAATATTAATTATGTTGCGAATAGTAGTAAGCAACACAACTGGTTCACCAAACAGGTAGTCGGGACAAATTTTGTAGTCAGTGTGTGGACACGATTATAACTGAATAGAGATAAAAACAGTAGTCGCGACTCAAATTATAATTTGTAGTCGCGGCTTTAACACTAAAGCACACTAGTCGCCCCTGCCTACTTTTGTCACAAGTAAAGCACGGTTTTTCCTGCGAATGCAAATCAAATTTTTTAGTCACTGTTTTCGCAGTGAAAGTTTCGCAGGAGTTGAGCACAATTAGTCAACTGTAGCAAATTGTTTGATGCCAATTGTGAAGTGAAGAACACATACCCTGCTAAGCTGTAAAATACGCTTAGCGTAAGCACAGTTCCCTGATTACGTAAGCGCTGCGATTCTTTCCTTTAAAAGCCATTGGCCCAGGACCAAACTACATAATAGCTTTTTAAACACAAAAAGCAGCTTAACCATGCCTCATGTTCAAGTTGTGAATCCAGGTGTTCTGCTCAATTTCTGCAATTTTGTAAAGCAAAATGTTTGCCTGTTTATTATAAGCAGCTCTATAAAACTGAGCCACTCAACCACCAGAGAAACGTCAGCATAATAAAATCTCTGCTTTTGTATTCCTGTCAAAGAGTTTTTGTTTGTCATGGTCTAATTTCCGAACGTAACGCGAAATACTGCAATGAGTTTAGGCAAATGGTCCCCGGCGCGAACAAGGTGACTTTACCCGTAAATAATTCCAAATCCCGGGCGGTCTATTTTTGTCGTCCACGCTCGTCGGCTGAAATGAACCCGGTCCACGACGCACCATGCTCAGGCTTGTCAAATTTCGGGAACAAGTTTAGACTTGTGCTAGTCGGTTACCGTAAGAAATCTATGTATATTGAACAAAAAAACGCAATAACACCGGTCGAAAATGGTATAAGGACTTGGTCAAGTCAACAGTTTTACAATTTTGACTATTCAAATCAAGTTTTACACCGTACCCATGATCTTTGAAAAAACTTCCCCGGAAATACAGGTTTTTTAAAATAATTACACTGTTTCTATAAGTTCTGATGCTTTTAAAATGACAATCAATAAAATATATCTTAATCTAAAGCAATTTTGGGAAGTGTACAACATGTAATTTAATTTTAATCGAATAAATTATGTTTTGGAAAGCTGGGTTTGTTTACACTTCAAGAGCCATTGTGTTTGTGCACAGACACAAAACGTGCATTACATGACGTCATGGTGACGTCGTCCAGAATTTATGTCGGAAATCACATTAACAGGACCTGACTAGTGTATAGCTGAAAAAAGTTTCAGGATCGGCGGTCTACTTTTTGAGATATGGTGTTAACTTGGTTTGCTAATTAAATATTCACAAGCTTAATTAAGGCTTATTAATTAACCATTTTAACATTTTTTACGATAAGAATTAAGCTTATGTTCTAAGCTTCAATTTGGTATAATAAACTCACTCTTTCGTATTATGGTTTAGGAGATTAGGCTGCCGCAAAAACGTGTACAAACACTATGGGATTTAGGGAGAAACAAAGAATAATAATAATAATAATAAAAATAATAAAAATCTCGACGAAAACAATAGCTGTTCCGACTGGATCGGAACAGCTAATAATAAAAATCTCGACGAAAACAATAGCTGTTCCGACTGGATCGGAACAGCTAATAATAAAAATAATAAAAATCTCGACGAAAACAATAGCTGTTCCGACTGGATCGGAACAGCTAATAAACAAAGACAATGACAGGCATAACATCAAATGGGGGCGCCCTATACGTTCTACGTACAGAAGTGACTGGCGTATGCAATCAAATGGTACATTTATTTAATAGCAGAAGTGTTTGGTTTAAACAATACCAAATTTGCATGGCGGCCGTAATTTGACCAACAAAGCTGTTTAGCACAAATAATATAATCAACATTGTTTTCACTTAGCTGATGAAATTTATTATTTAATGATGGTGTAACAGCAAATTATTATTGGTGGCTTTGTTCATGCATTATTTTATAAATTCCACGAAGGGCTAAGTTGTATTATCAATCGGCCAAGCGGATGTAATATCTCTAACAATTTTAAATAACAAAGCGGACTTGACTACTTCAATGCCGTATTGATATTATGTCGTATACGTTTACAATGCTTAATTGTGTCAGTTTGAACATAGTGTTATGGCTTTTCAATAAAAGATGTACAACATCTCGCATTATTATGGCAAGAAACGTATGACAGTTAGAACCACCGAATTCGTTATTTTTGTTTCAAGCTGCATCAGCGGCCACCAGTCACCACGATTCCTATTAACTGAACCTTTAGCAACTTACGTTGATATGATGCTTCAGGTTGATAACGACTGGATCATCTAAACCCCAAACACAATGACCACCAAGAGTTGCCGAGACAACTCGACTCATCACCTAGAATGCACACGTAAAAAATAAATCACGACAATTATCCACATCCATTAAAACTGTTGATTACTGTCTACGAATGAGGGGTATTCGAATAAATGTTTGCGATACTTTTTTCCCCCTAAAATAGTAGATGAAGGATGTTTAGTAGCAGTGAATGGAAGGTCATTTAAAAGCACTTGGAAAGAGATTTTCTTTCAAACATTAGAGTATATGTTCCGCACATTTAAACAATTTGTTTAGTAATTGTTTTTGACGATTTATATGTTTCAAAAATTAAATAAGTTGTGTGGGGGTGACTCCGCCTACCCATTTTGTGACGTCAATCGACGAAGACTTTGCCTCAATCGAAAATCGAACACACGTACGTGCAAGTACATTCAAGTCCTAGTCGTGAGTTTGTACGTTTTGAAAAAGTTTTGTTCATGCGGCCGGCAATGTCGACCAGGTGTATTAATTGCTGCTGGATGCAGCAAAACAACTAAAGATGGTGTCAGTTTGCCAAGTTGTCCGGTCCGACGTCTTTTCCAGCGCTTTGCCGCAGACACTTCGAGCCGTCGTTACTTCGAGAATCCGGAATACACAACACATTTTGACATGAGGAGAAAAAGTTCTTTTCTAAAACATGACGCCATCCCAATAACTTTTCCAGCTAGTGGGGAAGTCGAAGTTACCTGAAAGACGTAACGAACCTAAAGAAGCATTTGCCTAACGTGAAAAAAATCAGGTATTGTTTCAACTTTGAGGGCATGTTTTAGCTTGCGCCAAGCGTCACTTTGTTGTGTTGGCACTGCATGCCATTCATCGCGCCTCGATTGACGTCACGAACAGCGCCCTCTCGGGTAAATCTCGTTATTGTAAATTTAAGGAGGTATGTAGACTCCAACTATTTGACTTTTGATAGCTGGCGGTGTACGCACCATGGTAGCTTTCCATTGATTTCTTATTATAGTGTTGAGTCAATTCAATTGTACTAGGTCAATCTGTTGCCAGCTAGCAACCGGCCGGCCGACCGACCGCCCTCCGAAGGTCTCTGATTGTGAGTCACTCTTGTTGGAATGTTTCAACAGTAACATACCTTCCAGCTGGTGATTGTTAGATTGTTGGCGGTATCTTCGTGATGTGATACTGACACTGTATCACCATCAGTGCGAAACAGTTGATCATTCTCGTAGATTACGAACTGCAGCGTGGTCTTATTGGAAGCGGGACCCGTAGCATTGACTAAAGAAAATGGGATATTCTATTTTAACAACTCGTAATTTTTTCAAAACGTTTTAATTTTTTTTTAACAGAGCCTTCAATGTTAAAGCTATGCCATGTGTCTTGTACTTTGCCAAAAATATTGACACATCTTTGAACCACGCTAACAATTATTCCGATACCGGTTTTGAAGTTTGGTTGACAGCAGGCCAACAACTAGCCTTTTTAGTCAAGGCGCACGCGGCACACCGGATAGCACGCACAGCCCCAAAAATGTAACGCACGAAAAAAGACTATCACCGCGAGCGGCGTAGCCGCGAAGCGCCTTTACCAACTCGTTTTGGGGGCCTTGTGTTTTTCTTTACATTTGCCAACGATTTTGGTGGGAGAAAATGTAACGAATTTGCATCGAACAATCTTGTGACGTCATGCAAGTAATTGTGGCTTCGTATTGGCCAGCAACTCACCACGCTAATGCATTATGCATTACATTTTCTCCCACCAAAATCGTTGGCAAAATGTAAAGAAAAACATAAGGCCCAAAAACGAGTTGGTAAAGGCGCTTGGCGCGGCTTCGCCACTCGCGGTGATAGTCTTTTTTCGTGCGTTACATTTTTGGGGTTGTGCGTGCCATCCGGTGTGCCGCGTGCGCCTTGACTAAAGGCTAGCCATCATTAGGTTTTTACATGTTGAAGTTCAAAGATTATAATATAAATCAAACACAATGTGTGTATATGGATTTTTAATTGAATATTTCGCCTGTTAAATAGCATAACTCAAAAAACCAAGGGCTTTAGCCATAGTGTATTCAAGTGAATGACTGTTTTTTGCGACGAAAACCTCACACGGTTATTAAGGGGACCTATACCTCGGCCGTTTCAAAATGCTATCTTCACTGACAAGACTTGCCGAGTTTATTTTTATTAAGTGTTTATTTTATTGACGCACCGCATTTGTTGTTTGGTTTGAAGTTTGCGGTAGTTTGAAAGATGTTCTCCGGAACATACATATATTCGTCCACGCTATCCAAATCTAAACTCTTCAAGCTGACGTTGAGGGCACCATTGATGCGCTTGAATGCATTATTGCCGATTTGAGACCCTGTATTAACAATAAAAAGATAACAAAATCATACCAAAGATTACCTTGCTAAAGTGAACATCAAAATAAAATATGTTACAAAAATATAAAACCTTTTTTTCCTACCATTGTTTGCGTAAAAAGCTGTATGGGAATGTAGTTTAGGAGATTGTTTTACAGTCGTCGAAGGTTGAATTGATGCAAATAAGACCCCAGCGAAACCTTGCTCTTGAACCTGAAAGTATAGAAAACCTTTCATTGTTTTATATGCTTTGATAGTATTCATTTTATATCAAAGTGATTGTCCAAAGACTGCCTTTAGGTGGCGTTTGGATTACCAATTCCCGTTGCATTATCCGATTGTGAATGGTGTTGTAGCATATGCACTAGTACCCGCTGTCACCTCGCTTATAAAACGTGGATGGATTAATATCCTTGATGTAAATACCCCAACCGTTTTATACTGATTGATCAATTAGTTGATGCAACTATTTTCTCTGATTGTGTGAAAAGGTGATCTTTAATTTTTGAAAATGCAGCCTATTAATCAGCGTTATGTTTAGAATAAAACAAACGTGTTGACCACTATGACCAAAGCTTTCGCTCCCCCTGCAATAAATACGGCATTACATAACCGTAAACACAAAAATAGGTAGCGAGCTTTAAGCGACATCCAATTATTATGATCAACGACAGTAACGACAACATCAACAACAACAACAACAACAACAACAACAACAACAACAACAACAACAACAACAACAACAACAACAACAACAACAACAACAACATCAACAACAAAGCAACAGCAGCGTCAGCAACAAAATCAGCAGCAACAACAGAAAAGAAAAACAACTGCGACAGATAACTGCTATTATGATGCCATACCTCCTCCATTGTTAGAACCATGTTATCTGTGACGATTCTTACGCTAGATACATTGTCAGGAAAAGGTTGATTTGCCATATCCTCAACTGCCTTGATGATTCTACAGTCAGGACAAAATCAACAAATCACCTTTATTGCAGGTTCACTTACTTAGCGTTAAATTGTGGTTCTGTAATAATATAGATATTCCAAGGATTTGCAAGAAAGGTATAGCCACCCAATTATTATTTCGCAATGTCATGAAAGTTTGTTAGGTTTGAATCACCATCCCACGTGTAAAGCAACCAACTGTATAATTAGTATGCAATGTTATTAAGAAACTAAAGCTGTGTATCGGCCTCTATTGACGATTGGTAAATCAGAGTGCAAACGCTAAAAGTTTGAGTATGAAAAGACTTTTGCCAATTTAACCACCAAGCCTTTTTTTGCGCGAAATCGAATGCTACTGAAAAGGGTCGTTCTATTTCGTTTTATGAATAGTCAAAATATAATGTTTTGTCATTCGATTTAACAAACTAATCATTTAATTCTTCAAAGCAGACGCTTCTTGAGGCGTGTGTGTCACGAAAAGGAATTACGATACGCTAAATTGAATAGAAGGCTAACAGAATTTGACACGACTCAACACGATGTTGAATGGCCGAATTCTGAATTTAAAACGCAGTAAAAAAGCTTTAGTTCGAACGCATGAAACTGGCTGCTCTTTTGCCGAAATTGACTGAGAAACGAATATTGTTTGTAAGTTGCGTCATTAATGAGTGTTTACCGTCCATTCTATACGGTCTTACTTGTTATTCAAGAGTTGCGGCAGCACTGGTTGAGGTAGAGCCAGTAGATAGTTGATGACCTGTATGATCGCCACAGTTGCCTGGATAATATAACAAGGCAATGAATAACATACATGTTTTTAATCGTACGTTATGTGTGTTACTGTTTAGCTACCAAGTAATAAGGGGGGGTCAAGGCTTTCTCCGTAAAATATAATGGGAAACAACGATCGTAATTCACAGACCGAATCGAATTTTGCAAAAGTTTGGGTATTTTCTACCTTTAAAATTACTAGCTTAAAAAAAACTTAATGAGTTTTAACAAACTTGAGTTGAATGCTTGCTACACAATGGACATCAGAAATAAAATCAGATTAATTGCAAAAGCAATAACAAGGTGTAGGACGGGTTTTTTTTAACGTGCCGATCAGCAAATATTGTCGTAATTCGCACCATGCAAGAATTGGGGCTAGTATAGAAAATCAAACTGATCAAAGGAGGAAGATTCAACAGAGGGTGCTATCTGAGGAAGTTTGTACACAGATTGCCATATCGGGGGACAGAATCTCCTGCCACACCGGGCTTCTGACAATCAATGTGACAATTAGTGCTTATTTTAGTCACCTGTGGGATTGCATTCTTCCACTCGTCCATTAACGACCACAGCTTCAGGAGGACCTTAAGACACGTCATGTCAACCGAGTTTCCCAATCCGAAGTTTTGAGTCTCATCCAATACCTAAATGAGAAGATGAACAAGAAGTAGAATCACGTACAAACAAAATGGTGGAAATAACAGTCTGTTCCAGGTTGAGCAGCAATAACGTAGCAAGACACTTCACAGAAAATGAGTGTTGCATTGACTCTAATTTGATATATCAAGTAATAAACCATTAGGAAACCAACTGGAAACATTTTTAAACAACTTTGTGTTCAAAGTGAAATCCGTAAATAGAGATTAACTTAAAGCCATCTATTTGTATAAGCTTGTATTGTAATAGAAACAACAAGATGTCCGGAATACAATACATACTCTGTCAAGATCTTGTAAGAAAGATGCATTTTTGGTTCGACACATCCACGTTTCTGCATCCTCCCAGCTCACACCCTGTCCATCCTGCCCCTCCTTACACTTCCTCAAAGGGGTACTGTTATTTACAAAAGGAAGCATTGGTATGTTAAATTCAGTCTTTCCGAAGCTTTAGGCTGACAAAACACTAGCAATACAAGATTTTGTCACTTACTAGTGTTATTGGCTATTAGCCAATGTTAAACACTCAGTTGAGTTAATTTAATAAGTTGTGTTAAGTTTTGTTTTTACGTATTGTTATCTCTGTTTAGGCTGAACTTTGATCGCTCACGAAATCATTACTAAATATTTTACTTTTAAAAGTGTCTCACAAAATAAAATGTAAACTCGAAAAGCTTGTCGCCTTTTTTACCTTGACACGTTATTGAGATGATCCAAAATAAGGCTGATATTCGGCAAGAACACGTCTTCAAGAAATTCTGTAAAAGTCCAGCTTTCATCATCAATTGTTTCAGAAGACGTCGAATTTCCGATGAAGTCCGGAAGTGGCGTCATCATCTGTCGCTCCTCACGAATGAAGTCACGGCGCGTCTGGTTGGAAGCGGAGTTAGGACGCCCTCTTGTGATCTGGTTCTCTCTCGTTAAACCCATTCTGAGGTCGTTTATAGCAGTTCCCAATGGGTCCGTGCCTCTCAGGTCATAGTCCAACCTCTGTGCTGTCTGACTGTACATAGGGTATACGATCAAGGCTGGTGGCAGATTCAAACGTGACGCGGTCTGGCCAAGCAAATAAAAAGAGTTCGCATTCAGACCCATCACCTCACCCCCGGTGCTGGACGCACTAAACGAGCCTTTTGATTGGCTACTCAAACCAGGAAACATCACCTTCGACATTTCCAGCCAATCAGCGAAGCTGCCTAGAATGTCATGATGGGTGACGTTCCACGTGATGACTGCCTCTACGATCTCAATTGTCTTATTAGCGATGAACTCTCGTAGTCTCTCAGCAAGCGTTAACTGTGTTGTGTTTACATCGGTGGGTGTGGTCATGTTCACAGTGATAGGTGTGGTCATGTTTACAGCGGGTGTGGTAGTCTCCGTTTCGTTCGAGGTGGAGTTCTTGTAGAATGCGTGAAGTGCCCATGCAAGTCGTAGACTAGCCTCCATAAACAACAGAGATGTCTTGGATGGCAAAACGGAACCGAATGGACACATTGTGCTGGATTTCCCACCAATGATGGTTGTATTCCACTCGAAGACTCCTACTTGAGAAATAATATGAACAAAAATAAGATGTTTGTGTAATCATAACGCGACCCTTTTGCTTTGGAAAAGGAGTGTTGTGGCCGAGCAGTCTAGCTCAATGAAATTCAGTTCTGATTATTGTATTGTCATCCCAGTTTGGGTTCGAATCCCCGTTATGACGTCAGTAGTGTGCAAGGCGTATATGACCTCCTTTTTTTAAGGTGGATCATGATCCACAGGTCGTGTGGATCATGGCTCGAGTGGGTCGTTGTAAGTAGATTGCCAAATGGGGGTGTGACGAAGACCCCCCCCCCTTTTTTTTTTTTTACCAAGACAGTAAGTGGGAAGGTCAAAGTGTAAGACTCCATAGTTAATAATATGATACGCTGTTGAGTATTAGTCTAATTTAAAGATCAGGTAGGAATTTGATTTGTTTGTTTATAGTGGAAAATAATCCCCCCCCCCCCAATCGGTCAAGAATGTACGAGTCCGATAGTTCTGTTGTCGTCTGCTACGTTTTAATCGTGTTCGAACTTGCTCTCAGTTGCCGGACCGGACAACAAAGACAACAGAGTGGAAGGCCCAATTATATGTACGTAGGGTATGTTTCTGTGGAGTAATACAAGTGCATTGCATTAATTCTATCCTTTGTTTCTAAAAAGAAAAGAAGAAAAACAATTCTGTGGGAACGCCACCACGAACCATTATTTGAGTATCAAAATAATGTATACGTCGAATAATTGTTTTGTTTACTCTTTGTATCGTTGCATCCGCAATTCGGCTTTTTGACATCCATATGTTTACATTTTTAATAAACCAATAATTATAATTATAATAAAAATAACCCTTGGTTTGTTTAGGTTAAGATATTGTATACATATATTAGAGTAATAGTATCATAGTTGAATATAATTACATTGTATTGGAAAATTTCAAATAAATAATACTGTTATAACTTTAGGCCTATCTAATAAATCAGTATAACATACGAAAAGCAATATAGCGTCACAACCAAAGACCGACGATATATAAACACGGTCGTGTTTTTTGTTTGTATACATCGAACGATTTTACTTTTGACGACAACACCAGTGATCTACACTAATGTTAATAAATAAGAGCCCCAACGTGTGGGTACAACCGAGTTAGGCATCGAGAAAAAAGGTGAAATGCTTAGTTTGTTTTGCATTTAGACGCTGTCCCTTTTTTCCCCCTTTTTTTTTTTTAACGTGTTCGAACTTGCCCTTTATTGTCGGACCGGCCAACAAAGACCCGAGCGGAAAACCCAATTATGTGTACGTACCATATTATGCTCTGTACGGACTAATTAAATTGCCGCGTATATCCTAAGTTTCTGAAAATGGTCATACCCCCCCCCCCCCCCCCGTTTTATGTGAAGATTAAACGTTAAATTAATAGTAATGGAGTGTGACAATAGAATCTAATATTATCCTAATCTGTAACCATTATTGCCCGTGGCCTTCACTTCGTGTACACAACCCGCGATGATCCTTGATCAGTAACCCATCTGGTAGTCAATATATGACGTCACAACTGATTGGTCTACCAGCCAAATGTGTCAGTTCTTGTTCCCCCATACCGTGGAGCTATCTTTGTTTTCTATAACTCCATGCCCACATCATGTACCACCATCGCTCGGACAGGGTCTGTTTACCTTTGCCAAAAGGGACTGCAGAGAAAACAAGTATACACAAAAACAAACACAAAGGTTATCACTTTTTCGACCAAAAAAACAACAACAACAACACATTTATTCTGTATATAACACTCCATTAACATCTGCTTATAACCGCCACAATACTTAAATTAATTGTACATGATGACCCCCCCCCCCCCCCCCCCCCCCCCCCCCCATTAATGACAAGAACTTTGAAATCTGTCGAATGAACTTCGTTCGCATGCAGGTGCTTGATTAGACCCCAGCGACCCGCGCCTGCCTATTTTGAAAACTTAAGGAAAGACATTAACAGTATATTTATTTTGTTATTTGTTTTAAATTTTGTCTATTAATTTATTTAGTTAATTAATATGTTTTTACTCATCATGTTTTTATTTATTCTTTTTTTTTTATGTGTGACGAGTTCACTTATTCAAGCCCTCTTAGTATTTACAGTTGATAGAATATTATACACATAATGAATGTTTATGAGTGCAATGGTGCGAATATGTTCATGAGTTGAAAGATGGAATGTTCTATTCAACGAGGCGGAGCCGAGTTGAATGGAACATTCCAGCTTTCAACGAATGAACATATTCGCACCATTGCACGAATGAAAAACATTCATTATTTGTTTTATATAACATCCAAGTAGAACTTTGTCATTTTGATTGAAAGAAACAACTTTCAAAACAAACAATTTCAACTGTAGAAGCCGAATGCTAGTAATTTTACTATGCCTTCTTGCAGTAACACCTGCGCTGCGTTACCAAAGACACGCGCACGCAGTGATGTTTTTACTCAGCTTTTTCGTTCCATCCGAAAAGTACCATTGCACGCTGGCAGCGTGCCAGCGTGCAATGGTACTTTTCGGATGGAACGAAAAAGCACGGCGAGTGACTCAGCGTGCAATGGTACTTTTATTTTCTATCACGTGACGGACAATCCTCCAATCAAATGGCAAGGATCTGCTTGGGTGTTATATAATATGCTTTAACAAACTTCCGTTGATAATACTGTTCTGTATTATTATTCAAACAATACAATCTTGGGCGTGTAGGATTGAAAAAAAAAAAAAAAAAAAACTTTCATCATTTAAACATAATAAGTTTAGCATTCTTTATCGAAAAATTAAGTATTTTCGTTGGACGTCTCCCGCTGTCCTCCTCTTCATTTTCATAAGCACTATCGTCTGTTGATAAATCACTATCGTCATCTTCTTTCTCCGACTCCTCTTCATCTTCAAAATAGTCATCTTCCATTGATTCGTCACTATCGTCTTCACATAATCCCTCCTCCTCCTCCTCCTCCTCCTCAATTTCTTCGCTTTCATAAATGTTAACATCTGTTGATTCATCACTATCGTCTTCAAGAAACGCCTCCTCCTCCTCCTCATCTCCTTCATTTTCAAGGCCATCATCATCTGTTAGTCCATCACTATCATCATGTTCACGGTCGTCCCCCTCCTCCATCACGTCTTCATTTTCAAAATCATCATCATCATCATCTGTTGATTCATCACCATCGTCTTCATGAAGCTCCTCCCACTCCACGTCCTCGTCTTCAGAATCCTCCTCTTCTGTGGATTCACCACTAGCATCTTCGTGGAGGTCCCCCTCCTCCTCCTCCTCCTCCTCATTCTCCTTATGATTTTGAAGGTGTTTCTTCAAATTGTTTGAAGTGGAAAACACCTTATCACAACTGGGACAAGCTTTCGATTGGCTTCCGATACTGGGGTGCTTGTGTGTCTGTCGGTGTCGTTTCATATTGTCGCTACGCGAAAAGCTCTTCCCACAAATCGGACACGAGACCTTTACCTGTACGGGTCTAAGACGCTTCGACTCCATGTTAATATCAGTGAGACGATCCAAGACGAATGATATAGTCTTCAAAGTGTACACCGACCACCAGAAAACTTTAAATAAGTCGAACCTGTATGGGTCTTACAACTTAAGATTATAAGGTAACATGGGGTGAGGTCGTTGTCAAGTTCGTTTGTCGATTGTATTGATTTCTTGACAACGACCTCACCCCATGTTACCTTACAGCGTATCATATTATTAACTATGGAGTCTTACACTTTGACCTTCCCACTTACTGTCTTGGTAAAAAAAAAAAAAGGGGGGGTCTTCGTCACACCCCCATTTGGCAATCTACTTACAACGACCCACTCGAGCCATGATCCACACGACCTGTGGATCATGATCCACCTTAAAAAAAGGAGGTCATATACGCCTTGCACACTACTGACGTCCATGAGCAAGCATAATATTGCTTCTCTTAAACCCGGGCATATAAAAGGTGACTTGGTTATGGGTTAGCAATTCAGTGCTGTTGAACAGCTTATGCTCCCCAGTGAGTTGAGATAGTTTGAGGAGCCTGATGAACAAAGATACCTTCGCAAGGTGCCTTGATCTAGATAGGCGTATAATGATACGAACACAATATATATTAAAGGTGAATCATGTGTTGTCGTGCAGCGTTGGTTAATGAAACAACTAAACATGTAAAGATGTATAATTTTATAGGCCCACATGACTGAAGTTTCATATTGAAGGCAGTAGTGATTCAAGTGACTTCGTCATTCTTACCCGATGTTGTATTGATGACGTCATCGACGCACGAGTTCTGCAGCAGCCAATCATTAACAGCCTTTTGGATGAGCTCGGTATGTTTGATGACAGACGCATTGATGGCAGCCGCGATGCAGTCATCTAGATTAGCTGGTTGCCACTCTGCGATCTAAAGATGAAAATACACGGAGCAGGCCACACCATCAGTTAACACAAAACTGATCCCGCTTTCCAAGTTGTATCGTACACTTACGTGTGATTCCTGGCTGCACAGTTGCACTAGTTTCTGACTGACAAAATAAGGGTTGTACTAGCTCAGTTGGTAGAGCACTTGCACGTTAATCCAGAGGACGTTGGTTCAACTTCCGCTCGAGTAAATTTGTCTTTGTTCAACCAAAAGTTAATAAAAATGTTCACCGTCAGATCCCTTGTGGTTTAATTTGTTATTAAACAAACATTTAAGAAATGGGTTTCAATTTTGTTTTAATATACTACGGCAGCCAATGAAACTTACCTGTTTACTGTACACTGTTACGCCCTGGCACCATCTGGTAGCCCTAACGCTACCAGTTACCTCCTGTAGGTTTGCAGGGCACTTTGCGGTAGCCGTGGTGTTCACATTAACCTTGTACCACCTCGTATCGTAGCTGGTGTCATAGGGACACTGTGGTGGTGGAGGGGGAGCCTTATCATATGGCCAGTGGTGTTCACATTCCCCATAGTCCGGCTTATCCCATATAGCCATAGTGTATTCCTTGGAGATAGTGAACGTTATGGTCTTGCAGTGCCTTCGGGCGTGTCCCTTCGACAGGAGGCAGCGCTGGGAGGCTGTTGTCCCGGTACGAGTCCAGGTCCAGAGGAGACCTCCACGGATATTGGGCAAACAGTGCAGATCTGTCTCTGTTGTGTTTAGTTCATTTGCTTGTGTAGTGTCCGCTAAGAGATTATTACAAAAGTTTTTTTTTTTTTTTTTAAACGTTAAACTATTCTGTAGCTGTCGTGTTTGAAGGAATGATTGAATGCTTTGTGCAGAAGGAACTTTTATTTTGTATAATTATTTTTCATTCATTTATTCAAAATTCAAACCTTCTAGGATATTCATTCATCCAACTGCTCAGACCAAATTTAATCAGGAGTTCGGTATTATGAAGGATGAATGGAAAAACATCTATTACCTGCCCTATCGGTGTAGTATGGAAGTCAGTATGAGAATTGTTCAGTATAAAATTAATATGGATTGTTTAATGACTAATGTTAAATTATCTAAGATAAAAATCATTAATAGTGATGCTTGCTCCTTTTGCTCTAAGTTTCCAGAGACAATGAAACATTTATTTTTTTATTGTAAATATACGCAGCCAATTTGGAAACAGTTTGAGAATTGGTGGAAAGGTTTGTCGCAAGAGGAAACTACTTTAAATTTTAAATCCATTCTCTTTGGTCAAAACACTGACCAACCAGATCTTTTATTTAACCTTTGCATTTTATTAACAAAGAAGATGATATTCAGAAGCAGGTTTAATCAACAAAGGCCGAACTTTCATTCTGTTGTTAATTTAGTAAAATTTAACTTTGAATTAGAACGAAAGATTGCGACTAGCTCAAACACTATGCATAATTAATTACGGTTTAATTAATTATTCATTGTTTCTTGATAAGTTTTTTTTTTTATATGTTTTGTCCTCTTTTTTTGGTTTGTATGTTCGTGAGTTGTTGTGAGTGCATATTATGTATGAAATAAAAAAAAGTGCTTGCACTTAAAAAATAATTTAAAAAAATTCAAACCTACATTTGTTTCCATATTTCATATTTTTAAAGGAATAACCAATAAACAAAGCTTTTTAATGAGGCAGAGAAAAATAAATAAATAGAGTTTGGAGGCATCATCTGGAAGCCGAGGCTTAATTATGTAGGGATGCAGACATTATCACGTATATTCTGTATTATTAGAGAATGAGATAATTGTATACCTCTTTCAAATGTCCACAATATCTGATGTGTTTGGACCTAAGTCCACCGTTGTTGTAATATAAAAGACTTGCAAAGTTTAAATTATAAATTTCAAAGTTTGATGGGACATGGGACTCGTTTGTACGGCGTTGTGATGGACAATTCTATAGAATTTAGAGTTCCACCTCTTTCAGAACTTGGTTTAATTAACCCTTTGCCTTATTAATATTACACATGAGTTTGAGTCATTAGAAAGAGAAAGTTCAGCTCTTGAGTTATACTTCTTGTGGTATATTTTGTAACGTTTGCTATTTAATTGTATATTTGGGCGTTTCCAAAATGTCAGACGCCATAAAGGCGGGAACCTGCCAGAGGAAATATTGTTTTATAATATTTGTATCTTTAGTATTGCTATTCAACTGCAATCGTTATAAAGTCATTACCGGTATACACTTTTGGAACAGAAAAAAAGTTCACAGGTTTACAAATAACTTACAGGGTTTACAGAAGGTAATGGTGAAAGACTTCTCTTGAAATATTATTCCATGAAATGCTTTACTTATTGAGAAAACATTTAAACAATTATCAATTCTCGATATCGATAATTACGGATTTATTTTAAACACATGTCAAGACACGGCGAAACATGCGGAAACAAGGGTGGGTTTTCCCGTTATTTTCTCCCGACTCCGATGACCGATTGAGCCTAAATTTTACCAGGTTTGTTATTTTATATATAAGTTCAGATACACGAAGTGTGGGCCTTTGGACATTACTGTCTACCTAAAGTGTCCAATGGCTTTAATAATCGCTTCGACAATGATATACCTTTTCTATCGATGTGTCTTTTTCTAGTTGTGTAATCCCGGGGCCAAGAGAGACCCGCCCCGTTTGTGCATTTATTGAATGTCATTCTTTGAATAACTCATAGACATAAGCACTGTATATATTAACGTTTATTTTATTGCAATGTTGTTTTTGCTCATTAATATTATTTGATTCAACTCTTTGATGTGGGGAGAAACGCATCTGACAACTGCATGTTATTTCTCCGACAGATTGCTACAGAATAAAGCCTGGAGGCATGAGATCTAGATCCGGTTTACACATTAATACTTTCTTTACCGGTCACATGTCTAAATAGAGAAGTTCCTATTGACACGTTTGGTAATTGTCAAAGACCAGTGTTCTAACTTGTTGTATCCCAACAAATGCATAAAATACCAAATATGTGCAATTTGGGCTCAATCGGTTATCGAATAGCAAGAAAATGATGAAAGAGAAAACACCCTTAATTGGACAGATTTGTGTGCTTCCAGATGCCTTAAAAGGTCTCAGGCTCAAGTATGTTATTTGAGTGTGAGAAATAACCTCTGTTTTCTCAAAAACTGTGTTACTTCAGAGGGAGTCGTTTCTCACAATATTTTATTTTATCAACAGCTCTCCGTTGCTCATGACTACCAAGTCAGTTTGTATGCTAGCATACTCTATTTTAAGTAATTACCAATTATTTCTAGTGCCTTTAAAGTTCAAATAAATAATTTTCCAAGAAGTACGAAATCCATTTTACATACCATTTGGCGTTTCCTGAGTGCAATCCGTCGACTCATCACTGTTCTCCTCATAATTGTCATTATCTGTCTTACTCAAAGTTCCTATCTTCTTAGACGCATCATCTTGGACGCAGTAGCAGAGTCTCCCAACCAGAAGAAGCACCGAGAGAAGTCTCCAGAACCCCATTGTCTACAATCGATGTGTTTTGTCTCGTCGTTGAAACTGATTAATACAGGGAAGTGAATATCTACTCCCATTGACGAGACAAAAACTGGCCCACAGGTGATTAAAACAAATACATTGCGAAGAGCTGAGTTCGATTTTAAGATGTGATAATGATTATAATCACTGTGGCATTACTTAAAAATCTCAAGATGAATCCTTGTGTTTTGCAAAATCTATTCTAGCTGGTCATCGAGGTTCCAAGTCAAAGAAGTTCACAAATTGCGAACTCATGACAGAGAAGGCCTATGTGATAATAAGCTGTCGTTCTATATCAGGATTGACTACATACAAAATGTCTAACAGTTTTTGTCTGAATCGGTTTTTATTGTCCACATTGATCTAAACTACATCTTCAGAAGACCACATTAAGACACGTCCCACTGTCAAGTACAACTTGCAACCACACCGCTGGCCTCTTTATCTATAGAATATTGTGAGGAAAAGTAGTTCCTGCCTAACGACAAATATCCGTCCGCAAAAGTTTGTTCCTTTCTTTAGCCTGCGTAATAGTAACTTCATTTTCAAACGGCATTTTGCTGTGCGAAGTATAAATCCCATTGCCATTGATTGATGCGTACACGATATCTGTGTATCTGCAATACTGACAGCGCTGTCGCCAACCAACCGGATCATTAGTCTCAAATGCCAGCATTGCTGTAATTAAATACATATTCTATTGAGTAAAACACCGCTTTATTTACGGCTATTTAAGACGTCAGTTCAGTTTCTGTTTGGCTTTCATTTAGGGGATGCAAATTTTACTAAGGAAACGTCCTCTTTATGGTGGTTTCGTGACGGCAAAAGACAAGATTAATAACCGGTTCATGTTCGTAGTATCTTGGAGACATGGACATTCCGTGAATCAAACCCAATACAGACGGCTGTTTGCGGGTTGTTTGAAACGTTAAACGCGGCGGACGAAGAGAAGGACACGGGCAAGTTATGACTTAACTGAGTTTAGCTTCATGATACCTAACACAATTTTACCAGGAAGCTGTTTAGGCATCGTTAAGTATGATCCCAAAAGACGTTCACTACACTCAAACCCCTTTGAAATGAGATTGTTACGTCTTTTTAATGTCTTGGATTATTTCTTGGTCTCCGCTTGGGCGCTACCCCTCTTTCCCGCCTCATTCATCCCGAGCGTTAAGGTAACTTAAGATCAACTGTCAAACAAAAATCCAATGTATATTTATTGAACGGTGCAAATGAACCATCAATTTGTTTTCACGATGTCGGTGTGGTCTTTCATGTCGAGTTAGTTGTGGCATGTTTATGACATCAGCTGTACAACATGTCTCCGTTCTCATCCCCACTATTTGGAAACAACTATTCCATCCTTTATCTCCATTGCTCAAACAACAAATATCAGACGAATTAAAACTGAAAGAATTTCACTGAAAGACCACACAACGTATAACTGTTAGTTTTACTCCGAAAAAAAATGATGACGGGATGATGTTAAAAAATGAACAAAACAAACTTAATATCAACCAAAATTTCCCGTATTACGCCACGCAGTGCTCGAAACACGTCACCTGGAAATATAATAAAAAAATCTTCAAACATTGGAGTAAATGTTTCTGAACAATAAAATAATTTTTTGAGTAATTGTTTTTAACGACTTATATGTTTTTTGTTTTTTTTATTGTGTGGGGTGACTCCGCCTACCCCTTTTGTTACGTCAATCGAGGAAGACTTTGACTCGATCGAACATCGAACAAACGTACGTGCAAGTACACAGAAGTCCTAGTCGTGAGTTTGTAAGTTTCGAAAAAGTTTTTTTCTTGCATTTTTCCGGCAATGTCGACCAGTAAGATGGGGTCAGTTTGCAAAGTGGTCCGGTCCAACGTCTATTCCAGCAGCAAACACTCCAAGCCGTCGTGCTTCAAGAGTCCGGAATACACTACACATTTTGACATGAAGAGAAAAGTTCTTTTCTAAGACATGACGCCAACCCAACAATTTTTCCACCTAGTGGGGAAGTCGAAGAAGGTACCTGAAAGACGTAACGAACCTAAAGGAGCATTTTTTTGCCTAACTTTAAGGCCATGTTTTTAGCTTGCGCCAAGCGTCACTATCTTGTGTTGGCACTGCATGCGATGCATCGCGCCTCGATTGACGTCACGAGCAGCGCCCTCTCGGGTCGGGCTTTTTTCAAATTTGTAAATAACATGGAAACTAATTTTTGTTAAACCTTAACTAATTGCTTATTCATATTCCACTCATCAAAACACATATTTTAGTGAGAAAAGCTTTATTTTGACAAAATACCCCTTCCAGGTGACTTTAAGGAACACATGGCTGATGGTTACGTCAAAATTAATTGTTGTTTGGACTCGAGTCGACTCGAGTCGCCTCGGCACTTGATTTGCTTTTCAGTGAAGTGAAGAAATTGTATCGTTTTCTCGACTAAAAGAAAATAGCTAACTAAATTTGAAATAAATTTAATCAGGCAATGGGAAGAATTAACAATTTTTTAACGTTGTACGAGTGCGGTATCGGCTTGCACTGTAGGGCAATGTTATAGGGTTTTTAAGCAAAATTCCGCTGTATTGACAAACTTAAAGGTACACGTTGCCTTGGATCGGTCGAGTTGTGTAGATCATTATATTCTACTTTTAAAATATCTTTCTAATCATATGCATTCTAAAACAAACGAGGACATACGCTTTTCAAAGACCAACTAGACCGATCCAAGGCAATGTGTTCCTTTAAAGGAACACTAGATATGGTTTTTGTTTTATAACAAAACAGTTGCTGTGGGTGTAAGCACTTAATTTAATCAACCATACACTAATTGACAAACCTGTAGAAGGTTGAGATCGATCGGCCATCTGGGTCACGAGAAAATGGTAAAAAGCCGATTACACATTATTTTTTGCATAACATCGATTTTAAAAAAAAAATTAACAAATTAACAAAACGCTCAGTGAGTGACAAACTATTATTTATCATCAAATATGACATTTCCGGTAGAAATAATTCAAGGGATATTTTCTGCTATCCTCGTTTAAGATTTGTGCGTTCTCCTGCTGGTCGCACAATGAAGAAATAATCTCCTGAATGTATAAGCCTTAAATTCTGAAGTCTGCTCTGAATTGTGTACGCTACTTCTAAACCTAAACCTCAAACTAAAATTAGTTCAGGATAGGAATGTCACATAAGACACCTTAGAAGCAACTTTGTCATTCACGTATACACATTTATGTTGAATACACTTGACAAAATTAAAACGATTTATTACGGGCTCATCTATTATTTGCTATTCATTTTTCTAAAATGTACTTTTTTTCATAAGAAGTATGGGGAGGTTGTGTGGAGTTGTTGATGTGTAGATAATTTCGTTGCCCCTATTCCACTTCAAATTGCATTAATCATTACCAACGTATGCATTTAGTCATTGGAATACTCAGGACGTTCTTCCTAGGTTGACTTTACATGTTGTAAAACACACATCATCAAGTCAAATACTGTATACACAGGTGGTTTAAATCGCAGGTGGATTTACAAATGACTGAAGTTAATACGTTTTTGACAACCAAACTAGTGAAATTGATCACATTCATGTTTTAACACTATCCCGACCACAATAGTTTAGTTTGAAAATGTGTGCTCATGCAGCTTATTGAGATTGTGTGCTCATGCAGCTTATTGAGATTGTGTGCTCATGCAGCTTATTGAGATTGTGTGCTCATGCAGCTTATTGAGATTGTGTGCTCATGCAGCTTATTGAGATTGTGTGCTCATGCAGCTTATTGAGATTGTGTGCTCATGCAGCTTATTGAGATTGTGTGCTCATGCAGCTTATTGAGACTGTGTGCTCATGCAGCTTATTGAGATTGTGTGCTCATGCAGCTTATTGAGATTGTGTGCTCATGCAGCTTATTGAGATTGTGTGCTCATGCAGCTTATTGAGATTGTGTGCTCATGCAGCTTATTGAGATTGGGGCACGCTTCTGGAGTTATTGTAAATGAAGACAATGTTTCTCTTTGGTTATATTGCACATTATTTTAATTGTTTGTAATATTACTAATAAACACATTTGACAATTGACTTTTTTTTTTTAGCATAATTTACACTTCTAAAAAAGCAACTAAATCGAGTGCAAACTCCAGCTGCCACATTTAACTCTGAAAAATATCCACACAAAATACCCAGCTCTACTCTGCTCTCTTTGTTCACATGACTCGCTGAACCAAAATGACCCACAGCTCTGGGCTACAGGATTATGACATTCAAATTATCCAAGATCAAAGGGTAACCCCAGCTTTGTACTGGAAAGCAGGACATTATACATTTTAGATAATGTGGTTTTGATTTATTTGATTTTGGTTTTATCCTCACACTGATGCCTGAGAAGCACTCAGTGCTTACAGAGTCCTGCAGAAAAATACATCCCATGCAACTCAAGATGGATTCGAACCAACAGCCCTCACATTCTAGAGTAGATGTCTGAACTGCTATTCAATGTTATTCAAAGGTCCTCCCATCATTCCGTGATTGAAGACAATGTACCATGCAATTGTAATGCTTGCTAAGTTGGGTTGTTGACTCTGATAACAAAGTTCCTTTATATGATGAAGAGAGCACCAATCTAATCAAACTCAACCAATGTCACCCAGTGGAAAAGAAATCATTCTTCAACTTAGGCTGTGTAATTATCATAGTTTCAGCAAAGCATTGCTTTCGCTGGTTCAAACCAACTTGATGGATTCAGTGCCAAATCTTCAACTGAATTAATCCACTATGTCTTGAATCACAAGGAGGCCATATAGCCTACATGTATGTTGCCCTGGTCTTGGCCTTGTTGGTGCACAATCAAAAGTTTCCAACATACTTTCCAGTACAAGTGCCCTTTGCAAAATGTAATGGCCTTGCCCTCCCAAAGGTGAAGTTCCACAGATGGGCAAGATCCGCATGCAAACATCAGGCAGCAACCTTGCGCCCAGCACCTTGTAAAACATTACAAGGTGCTATAAAAAGATTAGGTCTCATAATTAAAAGGTAGTCCCACATCTTGCAGGAAATACAGGCGCGTCACTGAGTGGCGTATATGCACGCTGTATAAGAGCCTACTATTATTATAAAACCACCTTCCTGAGGTCTGCATAAATGTCCAACCCTATTAGGGGTTTTAGTTCAGTCATTGCCGGCCATTGTGTTTATTTCACTTGTTGACAACTTGTGGCATCATCGGTGCAGGAAGGTTCAGTGATGTACTTGAGATCTCTGTATCCAGTCCGGCTGGTACCTTGCAACGTTTGATGATCAATGGTTTGTTCTTTAACACATCGTCAACCTTAAACAAAAACAGAATATTGTTTTGGGTAATTTCATACAAGACAAGGTATTTCTGCGAGTTTACCCACCATTTGAAACCAATCGACTGCATGGGTTGGGAATGGTACCACAACTATGCCAAGAACTAACTGTGTCCATTAGTTAATAGATGAACTCAGCACATGATTTTACTGTGCAGACTGGCATCCCTAACTACCAGTTAAAACCAAATTGGATGATATTGATTGATTTTGTATTGTAAAGCAATCAACACCTTGTATTATATTGCAGGCTGGCATAGTTTATCTACATGTACTTATCTTCAAGTTGGCAGAATGGAGTGGTGATAAAAACCTATATTGCACGGCTAATATCACTACCATGCGTCTTGTGTGTTCTATGTCACGCGCCAAGTTTGCTTGAAGATAAATACGTTCGGCCTCGTTGGAGCTATATTTTTCTGTATTCCACTCGCACTTGTGTGATAACTTATAATGTAACGGTACCTACATGATGATATTGAATGGTCAGTCAGAAAAGGGTTGACTGTGAACTGTGTAGATGCATTCACAACTTGATATTGCAGGCTGACACATTTCATCTATCAAATCACTCATCAGAAGGAGAGTTGATTGCAAATTGTGTCAATTCCTTTAGCATATGATACCATGCTGCAAACTGGCACAGTTTAAATGGTGATCACCCCACCCCCTTATGATATTGAATGGTCCGGCAGTAGGAGGGCTTACAATTATAAGATCTTATTTCTTTGTAGTCCTTAACTTTAATCAGGCATGCAACTCTTTAGCCGAAAAAAAACCCCAAAAACTACAACAAGCTAATATGTCAGACTGAAGCTGGCTACGTATTGGACCCTTACAGCATCTGGTTCCCGCAGCATACCCTTATATAAAAAACAATAAAAACACTATGGATCCAGACTGTACAAAAACAAGAGTACGAGGTTTGTTGTATTGTACAAGGAGAACTTATGTCTGTGTCTGGACTGTGTAATGTTTTTTAATGTGTAAAACTTTGACGGAGCCAGTTTCTTTTCAAGTAATGTTTCTTTCAGCTAGATTTGTTCATCCAGCATGATTTTTTTAATTCAGAGTTTTGAAATCCATATTTTCTTCCAACTCACCTGGTTAATCACACTATCCCTCCAAGCCGTCATCTCTCCTTGTAACTCCCTGGCATTCTTCATTAGTTGATCCTGTCTACCTCGTAGCTCTTCTAGCGATGCTAGATTGGCATACATGAGCTTCAATCCATTGCAAATCGGCTGATTGAATTGACTGCCTGGTGGGGTGGCCTTACCACTCATGTAACTGTCGTATTCTTCTTGGGTCAGAGACAGCGACTGAGCATCCAGATTCTCCACAAAACTTATTGCACAGCACTGAATAATAAAATACAACAAATTTACAGAGAGAACCCTGAGCATGGTTCCTCCCTCTACCCAAAAAAAAAAACTAGACACTAATTTATTAGTTTACTATTACAAAATGATTATATAAATACTGCTGTTGTTTGTATTTCAAAACTTATCATGGGAGGCCTACCCCCGAAGCATTGTCTGTTGCATTAAGTTTTATGGTGGAAAAAATTATTTCATTTCATCAACCCCCCAACACCTTATTATTTCCAGTACATGGCAGAGTGTACTGTCCTCTCAGGGCTAAGTCACACAGGGCAATTTCGGGCACCAATGGTGCATAAAAGGGTTAAAGATGGTCTTACCCAAAGGTCGTGGGTTCGAATCCCACCTGAGTAATTTGCCCAGGTGATTTTTTTTCAGAATACTCGGGTAACACTGATTATACAGTGCTAACACACATCGGTGTGTATGGGTAAAAAACAAAATGAATAGTCTTTATCCTTGATGCAAATTTAACATCTATTAAGACTAGTCTAGTCCTACAAAATTATCATCAGGCATTGAATAAAGATTGGAGATGGGCAGAGAGCCATTCTCAATCAGAGCACTGCTTTAGTGTGCAAAGCAATAGCGTCTGACACAATCACACACTGGATACAGACAGGGGACTGTACCACTCTAAAATACAGGAGTACACAGGGGTGATTTTGTTATTAGTTATCCACTTCCTGGGAAAACAAACTGTCCCGGGCAAACCCTTTCTAGGTAATGAAAGAGATGTTTATGTCTGGAAAGACCTACTTACCACATTAGTGAAGTAGTATCCTGCCTCGCCTTGCATTAGCCGGGATGGATTAGCGAATCTAGTGATGTACTGTATGTTAGAGTGAAGCTGAGGTGGATTTGCCTTTAACACCATGTAAATAACAGCAGGCAGGTAGTCATCTGCACTCGCTGGTGCCTCCTGGGACAGATTGATGATCTTGAAGATATTCTGGCTACAGCGCACGATACACGCAAGTTTGTCAATCGGCGCTCGGCGAGAATTAACCTCAATGAGATCTTCAAATAATCAACAGAAAATAGGAAACAAATCATGAGCTACAGAGTCTAATTTAGAGCAACATGTTACATCAGGGCTCAGAGCCCTAACATCTCAATATTTCACTGAGCCATCAACTGTAACACAGATTTGCTTAGCATAGTTAAATCTTGCTAAGTAGAACAGATAACCAGAGAATAAAATAATAAGCACCTCTTTTATCAGTAGTGGTTAATCACACTTGATTGTTGACTCATACCACAGGAATGAAGAGCTACGTATGTTTGAATTATAAGACACATGTACAATGTAGATTAGCACCTTGTAAGGGTTTACAAGGTAACAAAGAGCAACATGCAGCCGACCATAATGACCATCGTAAGAAACACAAAGCTGACCATCATGACCATGGCAGGAAACACAAAGGCCAACTCCATTTCTTAGACATTAGTGTACTGTGTTCTTGTTGTGCATTATAAAACACACATGACATTTGGTAAACCGTTCCATCCAGAGGACAAAGCAGCTATGGCAACATATTATGTGCGCTCGATTAGCTTCCCTGGGTCGACCGCGCGGTGCTCACTCAGGTGAGCCCCTGACAAATGCTAATCGAACGATCACACTCGCCCCCTCGTGGTGACGACATACACCTCGGGTCACCCCCAAGTGACCTGTTCCAAAAGCAGGGCACTGAGGGCTGACCCTGGTGAGCCCTTGGAATGAAGTCAAAGCTATTTGAACGTACTGGGGGCAGATCGGGGGCGACCCAGGGGAGCTGATCAAACCCACCCATAATTGTCTTGCTGGAGGAAACAAGTGCCATGACCGGGAATCGAATCCACACACTGATAACACCAGAAGTTCAGTTCAGTGTACCAGACCATTCTGCTATAACACTACCACAATTGATACTTGGCATTATTATTTGCAACAATTATTATTTATTACATAATAACTCTGGTGTGAAGCCAAGGGTTCTCAAAAATTAAAAAGATTAATAACTGTGCTAGCTAATAACCCCATAGAGAGAGGACAAGCAAGGAAGTTTCAGTTTAGATGTGAGATGAAAACCAAAGTGAACTTTCCCAGGGAATACCCACGCAATCAGGTAGGGACTGAAAACCCAATCCACCTAGTGCCCCAACTGAATTCAAATACTTTCTTGAACCATACACCGCGCCACGCCAAAGTGGCTGTGTGTTCTCCATACATGTACCTGTCTGAGCTCTTTCAATCAGCTCTCGTACTCTAGGATTGCCTTCATCAATTACTGCATCCAGCATTGCCGGAGTAATCCATCTTAGTCTCCTGATGCGATTCTGGATGGCTAGATCCTTCTGCTCATCATCAGTGTACGGGGGGCAGAAGAGCGTCCGGTACAGACGTGTCATGATGATCTTCTCCACATTGTCTAACATACCTTCAAGTTGGTCTTGAGAAGAACCTGAGAAGGGTCAATGCAGGCAAAATTTAAGATTAAAAAAATAAATCCCTTCACATTCAAGATGATCACTTTGCTTGAATGAGATAATACATTCATAAATGCCCCAGACAGTTTCTCTACTCCTTTTGGTGGAGAGCGCACCACGTGGGGGTGTTTAAACGGTTGATAATGACCAGTGTTTTTAACCGGCTGGCTTCCGCGTGTCAGGCCCGCAAGATTATTACGCAGAACGCAATTCATAGCTAGTAGTACCAGCGCGTGCGGGTACACACAACCCACGCGCAACAGACTCTCCACAAAGTTTTTGAAAAAATATTTCAAACCTCGAATTTCCAACTGTCAAAGTGTCTGTAATTGTATTTTTTTAACGTTTTTTAACAAAAGGGCATTTATGAATGGGAATAAAAGAGTAGTGACTCTTTCTTAAACGTCCGTTTAAAACCTTGCAGGGTCGTTGCCGTGCGCTAAAGGCCCTCGCATTCGACCCTGCCAGCCATAAACAGCCGTGTAAGAACTCGTCCCTACCCTTTTATTCCCTAGTAATGTCAAAGAAGAACAAAGACCTACTGTACACGGGAATTTCAATATAATTTTCTTGGGACAGTTAGACAATGTTAGAAAGATATCTGCTGTATTTATAACCAAAGTGTTCCTTTTTGCATGCAATGTAGTCGGTTGCCTCCAAAAAGCCTGTCAAGAATTGGCATGTGTGACATGGCCCTAATATTAGACCCTTACTTCAATTTAGTGCACAAAACTAATGGAAATTTCTTCCAAAAAGACAGTCAAAACAATGGGAGAACAAAGAAAGTAGCTTGGTTTACAAATGTGTGTGTATTCTGGAGGCAGTAGTCAGAGTTATTTAAACTGATCAATATTCTGGAGCTGGAGTGAGGCTTCAGATATGAGGTAGATAGAGCTAAACAGAGCAGGTTTAATAATAATAATAATAACATGCATTTATATAGCGCTTAATACAAGGTTTCTAAGCGCTGAACAGGAAGTGTATGATAACAAAAGAAAGACAATTAAAAGTGGGATGAAATAGCAGAAACTGAACAGACTAGATGGAGTTAAACAAGTGGCTTCGTGAAATTGCAAGGTTGTTGTGTTGTTGAGTGAGAATGTTGATGGGCTTAGCTTTAAGTTTTGAATCTTCATTGTCAATGAGCATAATGGTGAGTGAAAACAATGAGTGAAAACAACTCTACTTGATTGAAAATATATGCTGGTGTAGGAAATGGTGGAAAGTGATTTTTTACTTGCCAATTGTTTAAAAAAAAAAAATTAAATGGACATTGTTAAATGGAAATCTTTAGATGGACATAGCTGGCAGGTTAGTGAAACAACATGGAAACTGGGCATGGACAAAACTTTATAAACCCTACCAATAGCTTCCCTGAAGACTGAGCAGAGCTGGGTGGAGTGCTTGACGAAGTCGGCAAGAAGAATGCCACTTTTTTAAAAGCAGATTGAAGCTGATGTAGGGGCCAATCACAAAAAGGGACTGATATTTACCTCTGGCGAGTTTACCTTTAAACGCTACATGTGTCTTGATTCTTTCTCCAATGGCGGCGTAGAAGTCCTGCACTAGCTCCGACTGCTCCTCAATGTTAAGCTGAGTGGAGCGTTGCACCTTCTCAACAAAGAAACGGCACTGCTTGTTCAGGTCTTGAGCAGCAGGGCGGTTCAGCATCTTCAGGAATTCCATGAAGTCACCCATGGCTCTCTGGCTCTCGGAGCTATGCTTTTTCTCAAGGGGTGGGTGCTGGGGTTGAGTTTCTTTATAACAATAATAGGGGTTAAACAAAAGTCTCATGACATATTTTGACTTGTAATAAAACTTTCCCTATTACTTTTGCTGAAATTAAATATATTTTTAATTTATTGTCAAAAGAATGCTACCATGAAAACAGTAGCAAAAAAATATATAACAAAATGATGCATTAAGACAGGATTGTTACCAAGAATGTAAAGATCCTCTCGAACCTACCCTTGTTTGGACTTTTTGCAGTTTTGCCAAAGAAGGTTTTCATCGCTTTGCTACGAGTGGAAGAATGCTGTTTCTTCTTCTCCCCAAACTTATCAAAAGCGAGGGTCTCTGCACCCTGGGCTGGAGGAGGTTGCGAGGACTGAGCACGCTCACTGTCAGCAATCCTACAAGAAAGGAAATCACATCAACCATTACAATATCAAGCATTTTTGCATCTACACAAAATAGCACTGACATTTTGGTAACGTTTTCTCAAATTCTGTCAGATGTTATAAAAAGTACTGGGCATTTTAGGGAGAAGAAAATTAACGTACTTGCGAGCGAGCAACGCATCGCTCTCAATCTGAGCCTGCCGAGATTTCTGACAGACTTCCCTCCAACACTTGGAGCAGTATCCCTGCCAAGCCACGTTCCCATAGAAACCGCATCCATTCTTGCAGAGGAGTTCTGATTCCTTCATGTGGAAGCCTCGCTTCTTTTTGGAACTCATGGTTGCAGTGCTGGTTTGGTCCACTTCAAATTAAAGACGTCTATGAAAAAGAATACATGTAAAATGTTATGAAAGTTATGATTAGGCCTTAAATCTCATGAATATTCTAGGTTAGTTTCAAGTTTATGCTAACGTTAGAGCTCTTTTATGGATTTTTGAGAAGTTTTCTGCCACTCCCTTTTTGTTTGTAACTTTTTATGAGATTTGGCTGCCATTTTTTCCTTTTGCTCAGCAAAGTGCTGGGCAATTCATCAAATACTAGAAAAGACAAATATTTTAAAGGTGATGCCAGGATCTACACATGTAAGTTACTTGGACTAGAAGTTAGCCATTGGCCTGGGACACATTAATTTTCATTAGATACACTTTCCTTTTCTCAAACGCACAAGTTAAGGGGTGTGTGTTACAGCTGGGACTGTCTGATGCCAACCATTCAGAGTGATCAAATATTTAGGACTTTTCCTAATTCGGATTGGCACCTTGATCATGTACACATTATTGACAAAGTAGGGAGACTGCTAATATATACTAGACTACAATACCATAGATAGCTCAGTCAGAAGATAAGACTTACAAATCTCATCAAAATGTTTCTTTTGTGAACCCAAAGTTGTATTGTACAGCACCCCAATTACTAGGTCTAGGAGTTCCGCTGGTGTCTCCAAGAACTTCATGGGTCATAATGTACAAAATACTGTAATTGGTAATTACTCAAAATAATTATTAGCATAAAACCTTACTTGGTAACAAGTAATGGTGAGCTGTTGATAGTATAAAACATTGTGAGAAACGGCTCCCTCTGACTTTGATGTAAAGTAGTTTTTGAGAAAGAAGTAAATTTCCACGACTTTGATTTCGAGACCTCAGATTTAGGATTTGAGGTATCGAAATCAAGCATCTAAAATCACACAACTTTGTGTGACAAGGTTATTTTTTCTTTTATTAATATCTCGCAACTTCGACGACCGATTGAGCTCAAATTTTTTACAGGTTTGTTATTTTATGCATATGTTTAGATACACCAAGTCAGAAGACTGGTCTTTGACAATTACCAATAGTGTCCATTGTCTTTAAAACTTTTTGCACCTGGAGTTCTCTTCTACTGGGTCTTGCAAAAAATAAAGCGTTGAACATATTGAGGAGTCAAATAAAGTGTGATGTGACAGAAAAACAACATTTACATAGTAGCAAATTGCATTTTTATAAGATGTTTTTTAATGTGGCTGAACAAAAAGGCATTAAAACATTATGAAGGTTGAATGTGGTACAAAGGAAATAGGAGTTATTGATGGCAAACGATCGTAAAATGTTCTATCAACGCCAATTTTTAAAACCAAGGCTTATAGTGTTCTTTTTCTTCTTCTTCCGGGTAAGTACTGTTAGACTCAATTACATGAGTAAAAGCGTACGGAGTTGGTGTGCATGCGATGGCTCGCAAATGACGAGACAAGAAAGCAGTGCATTTATTTATAGTGCGGTTAAAAAAAGGGAAAAAAAGGATGGGTTGAGCTACATCAGCTGGTTCACCCTCAGAGCTGTCTTAGAGGTGTCGAGTACAAAGCTGGATCCTTCTGTAGATCCAAATCCAGATGGTGCGGGGAAAGAGGGAGTTAGTGTACACTCATGAGCTGGTTTAAAGGAACCTGAAGCGAGAGCTGTGACCTCTAGTTATAGATGATAGAGGAGTGAGGTAGTGGTCTTCTTCGATGTCGACTAGGTTTTGATGAATTTTATACATCAAGGCAAGGCGACTCTGATGAAGCCTTTCCTGCAGCAGATGGCCATTTGAGGGATGAAAGCATGGCTGAAACGCTACTCTCTCAGCTGAAGTCACTGGTGACAAAGCGTGCAGAGGTGCGTTGAACCTGTTCGAGCTTTCGGATGTTTCATTGGGTGTGTGGGTCCCAGATGGAAGATGCATATTCAATGCAAGGACGTACAAATTTAAAGTAGGCAGCTTCTTTCCGTTTACAGACGTGTGCAATAAGGAGGCCCAAAATGTTAGACCACTATACTAGGCTCACAGGGAAGCCTTAAGCCCGGTTCATACTTCCTGCAAATGCGAATACGAATGCAAAGCGCATATTGGTGACGAAACAACCTGTACACGCTCCATTTCCCTTTGTGACGCAGTGAAATTCACTTCTCAGGAAGTATTCTCAGGGAGTAACCGCACTTTACAGTTTCTAGAAGTAGGTAACGGAACATAGGTAGAATTGAGTCAACACTCAAAATTTAAATTAAGAATCTGTTTAATAATTAGTTTAATGTAAATAAAGGGTTTGTGTATCACTATCACTTAATCAGACTATATTTTTACACAGAAACTTTTTAAAATTAACTGGGGGAAGAAAAAGGAGAAGAAAAAGACGCAGCAACATCCCACCCAGACACACCACGCCTACTCGACTCCAAGAACAATTGTTTATGGAATCGAGGTTTCGTTCCGCTATCGTCTCCCATTCCTGGGAGAGGACAGAGGAACGCTGTCGTCTCCCATTCCTCAGAGAGGACAGAGGAACGCTATCGTCTCCCATTCCTGGGAGAGGATGGCGGAACGAAACCTCATAGTTCTAGGAGTATCAGTAGAGGAGTATAGAGGAGTACCGCGCCCATGAAGACTAAGAAACAATACCGATACATACACCGCACATCATCGGCAATGCGTAAACATGACACCTTTTTTAAGTTTTTAGTTAAGCCAGGGCAGGTGTCCGTCTAGCCCCATAAATCGGTCCAATCCACTCCGTATCCTTAGGGATGTACCAGAACGTAAACGAAAGGACGTACGGAAAACTAAATAGGACGTATGGTAAATGCTCGGGCGCGTAACCAGAATTTTGATTGGTCACTCGATACTCGTGCCCCAGCAGCACTGCCTGTCCCCTCATTACTGGAACGTATGCAAATCTTTATTGTCCGAGAGGCGGTCTGAAGGGCGCACCATGACCATGCCCAGATTAACCTGTAGCCCTATTGTCCAATTGTGGCACACAAAGGATGGGCATACCTCCTGACAGAAGAGATAGTCGTGTGCAGTGGGACAGCTTAGAGCCCCGACACGCGTAACCACATGACGTTTGGTTCAACCCGCCAAATTGAATTGAGTGAAGTGTGGAATCTCATGAACTTTTTTGCACTATAGTTATTCCCGGGGAACCTTTGGTCGATCTTTTTTAAACTACAAGAAAAGCCCTTTTCACACCATAAGTATTTCCTTGGGTTTGATCGAAGTGTGAAACGGCCGTGCATATTCCTTTGAAATAGTGCTCCCGGAAGTTACCTATATAAAATGGGATAGTGAGAACGGTTGCTGTGGTGACGGTGGGGTAAAAACTCCAGGGATTTTTCCGGGAGTTTATGAAAAATTAGTGCCGCCGATCGCCTGCAATACTAAAAGAGGGGGCAATTTTAAGCCATTTTGGTCCATTTCGCGCTATTTTATTTATTTATTTACTTATTGTTGGTGAGCTTGTTAAAGACACTGTACACGTTTAGTAAATAATCAAAATATAAATTAGCATACAAATTTACTTGAACGAGCAACGGAGCTGTTGATAGTATTATAATAACACATTGCGAGAAATGACTACCTCTGAAGTTACACGGTTTTTGAGAAAGAGGTAAATTCTTACTAAAATTTTAAAAGACTTCTGACTAGAAGCCTTTTACTACTATCTGAAAGCACACTATTGTACAACAAGGGTGTTTTTCCCCAGCTTTTTCTTGTCATCAATGACCAATTGCGTCAAAATGTTCACACAGGCTTGTTATTTTTATGCATATGTTTGGATACACCAAGTGAGAATAGTGGTCATTGACAAATTACCAAACGTGTTCAATGCCTTTAACTATTTAGGGTAGAATTTTGTAGACCTCCCCCCCCCCCCATCTTTTATGCTTTGCATGAATTTTTAAGTTTTGTGTTAATTTATTGGTTACATTAATTTCTTCATGTGTGTCCCTCGAGTAGATTAATGTATACCCCACATACACCCCCGCCCCCACTCAAGTATCTAAGGAGCTGAATGCACATTCCGATTTTCTCAGGGGAGTCAAGGGCTGTTTTAGAAACAAAACCCGGATGTAAATTGAATATTTGAAGTTGAAATTTAAACATTACTTCCCCGATAAAACAAAACAAGGGTCACTATTAAGAGGCCACCGCAAGAAACGAAGATACATGGCTCAAGCGGGGGAAACCATATTTCCCTTCGCCATTTGTAAACGCGTCCACATGGAGCTATACCACCGGGATAAGGCTATTATTTATTTAGAAAGAAAACCACATAGCGCAGCCCCCCCCCCCCCACCCCCATTTCCCCAAATGGGCGGTATGTATAGTTCTGCGGGTGAATTTTATTATCCAGTGCAATGTTCATTGCTCATTATTCAGAACTGGGCGTACGCCAAATGGAATAATTAGGTACCCATGTGACACGTACAGGCTTATCAGATGCGGCCTACTGCACACTCATGGACGAAAATTGTAGGCTTCCGTACGTCCTTTCGTTTACGTTCTGGTACATCCCTCTTGGTACGGATTGGACCGATTTAAATTTATGGGGCTAGTGTCCGCCCGTAGCATTCCATTCGTTCGTTATTATTGTTAAAAACGATCAGGAATCTACTCACCTTTTTGTTATTAATTTTTTTCCGGCGCCAGATATATGTTCAGATGGTAATCTAATAAAAACTACCTCTATATATATGTTCAATTAGTACAATTCCTTTACAATTTTTGCAAGGATTGTGGCCTCTCTCAATCTCAGTTCCTGCCTACTATAGTATTATACACCAGGCTGAACTCAGCACTAAATTTAGTGCTAGCACCAATATACAACGTACACACCCCACCACACGATCGACAAAAGTCTGAAGGGCGCCACCAATAATGTGTAAACAAGTTGTCAGCTGACATTGATCAATTCGGGTTGTTGGTAAAAGTCGGAGGTCGGAGGTAGCCGGAGGTAGCCGGAGGTTGCGTTAATTGCGTGATATTTAATTTAAAAAGATTACTTACACACTCAGATTGAAGTTTGGAAGACCCATATGAAGTTTAAGGGGATTAAAATTCAATTATGTACCCATTGAGTGGGGGAAAACTATGTCCCTACGGTACGAACCGACTGGTCGTGTGGAGTACTTGTGTTGAGTAAACAAGGTCACACTGTAGCGCCCTCAAAAACAAACGGAGGTGTGTATACGCACCGTGTAGTTGGTGCGTACATGCCTGTACACGCACCACGCGAGAACCCTGCAGAAATTATGGTGTATTAGACTAGAAAGGTATATAGCCGGAGGTTAATTTT
>NW_022985748.1:0-52624 GCF_902459465.1 Asterias rubens
AAAAATGACCAGCCGCAGTAGCTGAAAGGGTCACTTAACAATGGTAAAATTACAAGTACATGTGAAAATATAAACAATCACATATTAAAGGGCAAACGAGTAAAATACTTTCAAATACTTGCGGTCTAGGATTTGCTTTAACTCTGGAGAGGATACTCACCTGTAAGAAAGAGAAATTGCATCCCTGGTGGAGACAGTGGTAGTGCTTATTGAGAAGGTTGTACTTGCACCCTGGACGTCGGCAGTCCAGTTTACGACTCATCTGTCGAAAGCTCTGGAAGATCACGCTCTCGTTGACCTTGTGATCCTGCAGCATGTCCTTGCTCTCCGTTGCAAACTGGCAGTCACCTCTAGTGCAGTGGAAGTGCTGCTTGGCTCTGTGCGGGCAGTCCTCGACCGTGCAGACGTCTGGTTCACAGGTGATGAACCCTTCGCCAGGAGCCACCCCGGGGGAGGAAGTACTTGGAAGCAGATCGGTCGCCTGCACAGAGCTAGTGACCTCGCTTGCTGCCTGCTGATCGGAGCTCTCGCTGACTGTTGTTTTAGTGGCAGGAGTGGGATTGCTGGAAGCCTTGGGTGCACACTGGGCCATGGCTTCGGAGAAGGTTACCGCTGAAATGTGGATGGATTCTAGCTCTGGATTCAACTTGTGCTTCTCATAATGAGGCTTCATTAATGAGCTGCCGGTGTGGACCACTTCCCCGCAATAAATACCAGGTTTAAGACTCTGTTGATACAAAATATTAAAAAAATTACCATTTTGGAAGGATTAAGAATTAAAACATAAGTTTTTTCGAAAAAAGCAAAAACAAATAACTTATCAGCAAACCTCCCCCAAAATACATAAATTACACAAATATTTCAGCCTGTGTTTAAATACTTTAAGCATAAGCAGAAATCATTAAAATCTTTCTAACAAAAGCAAAATTGTTTAACAAATTTCCTTAACAATATATTATGATAACTTATTATTTTGTTATTCTATTTCTCTACACTATAAATTACACACTAAAATTTAAAAAAAATTAAAATTACACAAATTAAAAAATAGTCTCTAAAAGAAAAATACAAAACACTTAAAAATTAATAGAGATGTAGAGAAGAAGGCTAGGCTGAGGAAGAAAAGAATTGAAAACTTCCTTCAACCAAAAGGTACAGCCTGCCAATGCAAAAGTTCAGACATTTTCTATATAAACAGAGCTTTAACTCTTTCACACACCGAACAGTTGCTATCAACAAGTTACAATCCCTTCAGAAAAATAACAGTAAAACACAATGTAAAGATCGCTCGGCCACAAAGCTTTCAGAATGGGAAAGACGGCTCTTGAGGGACCTAATGTGATCTGGTTTTTTGTGTGGGGCTACCATTTACAAATAACAAGTAAACAATTAATGGGTCCATATGATCAAGTTATCACTCAAAATAAATGGTGCATAAAAAGGTTAAAGTAAACGCTGTCCAAGATGACTGGGTCCAAGTTCACAAAGCTGCAAAGAAGAAGCAAAACTTTCTTCCCGAAGCAAAACTTGCAGGGAACCAGTAACAAACAGCATTTAATTCATGTTATTTTGGCTGGTAACCTGAAGGAAAGTTGATGACATCTTGAGGCTGACGCTTGCGGTTGTCAGGGTGTCAACAGGTTAAAGCAGAGTCCGAAATGGCGACTTCGGCTAAAGCTACGGCTAGAGCCTATTCTTCAACACTGACAGACGCACTGATCTAGCCTTAGCTGTAGCCGAATTTGCCGTTTCAGACACGGCCTTAAGAAGAAAAACAGTATTTCTTGGTGTAATGAGGCTACAGCATTGTCTACTTACCCACATGCAGTGATAATGAGCCAACGGGCTGAACGAACACCCTGGAAAGAGTTCCTCACAGCTCTCTCCTTGTTGGAAGTACTGGAACCCAAGATCGTTGGCCTCGTCGGAGAGCATGTGATATCTAACGCATAAAGACGACGTTGTTAAAGTTAGTGTACGAAAAAAAGCCTAGCATCTTTAACGGTGGTGTTGGTATTAGAAGAGCCAATGAAAAAGCCTAGCATCTTTAACGGTGGTGTTGGTATTAGAAGATGCTAGGCTTTTTCATTGGCTCTTCTAATACCAACACCACTGTTACCGGATCGTATGGCCCCCTCTGATTGGTGGGGGGCGTAGCGACCGGTTAGGAAGTCGGTGGTTTGGGGCTATATAAAGACCGTGCGCGGCCCAGAACGTCCTTTTCTGACGGCGTGCGCACGGAGATAGCTGATATTGCAAACTCATGGATACTCCATTTAATTTTACACTTGGAGAACCTCTAATCGACGCCGCTAACAACTTGACAGCACTTAGCACCGCTGAACTGGTTCTACTAAGTACTATTACGACGATTGGAGCACTGGTCGCGCTCTACATCAAACTAAGGACTAAAACTCTGCTTATTCAGGTAAGCAAAAACTCTCTCCTTTTTTTTTTGACCGTTACCATTATTTACTAACAAAAACAAAAGGAAAATGGCGTCCTTTTGTTTTTTATTATTTTCCTATAAAAAACACAAGAAAGGAAACTCTTTCTTGTTTTTTTCGGCTGCTACCGTTGCTTTTCTATTTCTTTTTATTTACATTGTATTGCTATAAAACAGTTTATTAAATATGGCGTCTTTACTTTTACTTTGTTTAGCTACAAAGAGATAGAGACTCGGAAGACTCTGAAGACTCTGAAGACTCTGAAGATTCAACAACGGCAGCGTCCGAAAAAGAAGAGGCTTCTGTGTAGACGAACAACAACTGGACTAAAGTAAGCGAGAATGTCTTCTACTCAAGTTAACAATTACTTAGACGAAGCCAGAACAGCGGTTAAGAAATATCTCTACGCCGCTGCTGCTAGCAAGGGGGGCCGAAAACTTGCCCCCCTTTTAGAAAACGATAACGATGCTCACTATTTCCATAGAACCATTGCTTGTCTGTTGCCTGACTTAAAAAATAACGGTACTGCTTCCAATATTAACAGTCCTAATGCCGTTAACCAGAAAAGCTGCCTGCACGCGGTATGGAAATACCGTGCTGACACTCAGGCGCTGCATCACGAACCAGGCCACAAAATGAAAGAGTATATGGAAAAGTATGCATCGCGACCGTTACACATGTACAAACTGTTAAGTCCTCAGAATTTTTGTAACGAGTATCAACAAAAGAAAGCTCTCTGTCAGAATTACAAATTTGTAGGCCTCGTGCTTAGTAGCAAATCAGAAAATTGTACAGTGGGGACAATGATTACTAAGGCTCAGCAGTTCTTACAATCTCTTGATGAGGACTACGGGTACATTGTTACTCTGCATGACCCATCGATTGACACAGTCCAACAACTGGACCTGTTTAACCACATCGATAGCGAGTTTGATGACGCAGAGATTAAAGCTCACTTTGGTCCTCCTTGTCAAGATTATGAAACAGACAAAAAATACCCGGAGTGCGGGACAAAAATGACTACCCGCATGTCTCCGGACAGCTGTTTCAAAGGGGAAATGCCTGAGCACATATCTCCTGTACACTTGCATATTCTGATTTGGCACGGTCCACGAGCTAAACCTGTATTGACTAAGAACAGATACCGTACTCTTAAATCTGATCACTTGGTGTACATGGAAGGCCAACAACTCTATTCGGGTTCGCAAGCCTTCCAATACAACACTTGTCCTCCTAGATTTCCTGTATGCCTTATTTCTGATTACATGAACAACGAACAAAACGGAAACATCCCTGTCAGATTCCTCATACACGACTTAGACAACCTACTGAGACAGTGGGAAAACCTCACTAGCACTGTGTCCTACATGGAAATCAGTGTTAACAAAGCGGTAGAACGAGCAGCCAAGGTAGCGGAGAACACTCCGCTGTACCCAGGCGAAAAAGAAACTCCAAAAGAGTTTCTATTTAATCTGTTTTACCGCATTATGTTGCGCTATGGGGAAACTGACATTGATGTGCTTCCTGATCTAAAACATCACATGAAAACCAAAGGGGACAGCGACTTGCTGGCCCTTCACCGCTCAACAATCAATCCACAGTTAAGCAAACCTATCTGGAACAACGCAGTCAGCCATTACAAAAAGATAGAACACAAACTGACTCTGCACGACTACATTGAAAAATACGAAAACAGATACGGCACAGGGGAAAGGTTTGACGAAAACACTAACGACACCATCATGAACAAAGAAGACAGCATTAAAGCTCTCACTCACTTTTTAAACTTTCACGGGCACACAAAAGAAGACTGGCTGCAATTAGTCCACAGCGTCTTCAACAAAACCACACAGAACAAAAAAAATAACGCTCTGTGCATCTGGGGTGAGAGCAACGCTGGCAAATCATGGATCATACAACCGCTGCAAAAAGTATGCAACAGTCACACAATCATTGGGGGGGGGTGCCAGCGACGAAAGCAACTTCAAATTTATGGGGACGGTAGGCAAAAGATGGGCTCTCTTCAATGAAATGGTTGTCAGCGATAACAACGCCGAGAAAATGAAAGAGATACTTGGCGGAGAAAACGCAGAAGTTGCCGTCAAATTCTCCGGCAACACACGCATAGGAAGAATCCCTTGCTTTATCACATGCAACAATCCGCCATTCAAATTTGTATCAGATCCAACAAACAGAAAGGCACTGACAAACAGATGCGTCGTGTACAGATGGCGCTCATTCAACTGGGATAAGGCTCCCTGGTCAAACAAATCGGCCAGCCTGCACCCAGGTTGTTACTCAATGAAAGAAATCAACGAACAATCCACGTTCGTTCATTACGAAGCACCAATCCCAGCGACTCTCACAGACAACATCGCGACATTCATTGACAGCCTAATGGCTCTCTTAAACATCAAACAGATAAACAACAAAGGACTCCTGGTCATGGACACGGTGATCAGAATGGTACACAGTCTGATAGGGAGAGATTTCACACACGATCAGGCAGCAGACTTTTGGTCTCACCTGGTACAAACAGACTCACACGACATACACACTTGCCTTGACAAAATCTGCAACGAGGTGTATCAAATCAAACGAACACCAACAAAACTCAAACCTACTTCCTCTGCGTCTGACTCTGAAGACTCTCCTGTATGCATGAGTCGCCGTAACGCACCTAAAAGACGTAAACTCTACATTGCAGAAACCGAGGAGGGTGAACCCTATATAGCAGACTCAGACGACGAAGAAGCAATCTGGGGTCCCATGCAAAGCGGTGCCGACTTTGAGCAAATCCCTTCACAAGAGAACGCAGAAGAAGTATGAACACACGCAGCAGAAAAAGGGGTGTTGAGACGAAAGGGACAAGTCAAGTCCACATGGACGTCCCTCACTACATAGGAAAATATGAAGCGAAAGTAGAATTACCTATCGCTAAACATTGGTCTACTCATGATTCTTTAAAATCCCTAGAAGTAGAAATGACAAAAACCGCTAACATGTTAGCAGTAGGACAGAAATTACTGGGCACCAAACAACACGAACAACTACAACACGCGTTCTTTACCTTTCTCATTATCACTGCAGTAACTGAGCATGGACAAAAAAAGACCAGCGAAGGGACAACTAAATAAAAACTACAAAAACTACAGAGTCGATGACTCAGATTCAGAAGAAGAAGAACGTACTGCTTTCACTGATAAATTACACGTCCCTACGCAACACTTTACGGGACCACAAACGTCTACACACAACATTCAAAACACACAACCAACAGACAACTCTGATAGAATATCTAGACACCACGACATTGATTATGCTATTAACCACGGCAGAGATGACGCCGACAACCATTTTGTAGGAGAACAGCTAACCCGGGGAGATAACCCTTGGGCTTCTACATTAGGGGCAATAGGAATAGGCCTAGCGCAGTTAGGTAGAGCTTATGGAGTAGATTTATCTGAATTATTTTCTAAAAGTAAAAAACCTATAAGGCATCCTCGCTCAAAGGCTCCTTATCAGCGCTTCGTTGAAAGACACGCTAAAGGTAAAGACGATGAAGTATCTCGCTTGCAATACCTAGCTTACCGCAAAATCACTGATCAGCAATACAAAAACAACATCAAACACGACAAAGCTCTCGCCGCTCAAGCAAGAGGCGAAGTAGTAAGAGACGAAGAATTTTTAAGTCTTGACAAAAGATCAATACCAGAACCAAACCTTTTTTCTACCGATCACTTAGAACACATTGGAACTCTCGATGCATCCTCAACGGAAACAACTGATACTGAACCAACTGATACAGAAACAACCGACACAGAAGAAACCGAAACAGAAGATACTACCGATAACGCAAACACAGAAGACACGCATACTGAATCACACGTATCAGACACAGAAGAAGAGCCACCGCCCAAAGTTTCAAAAACAACAGAAAACATGGCGGAAGAAGAAACAGAACCGGTAAATAACGAACTGACCAGGGAACCACGACAAGCAGAACCAGGGGGTGGCGGGGGTGGCGGGGGTGGCGGGGGTGGAGGGGGAGGCCTAGGTAACATAAACTACCCAGACTCTTATCAAGAATCATACAGACGCGGGGACAGACAATTCAAAGTCAGTGCAGGCAAACAAATGTTCACCAAAGAATTCTTACACTCAATACCAGAAAACAAAAACCCGGCAGTACTAACAACGGTAAGAGACACCGTCGACGCTCACGACGCCTTCCCACACAACTTGCCTCACAGATTATACGATGGTAACTTCTCACAGATTACTTTCGACCAATTCCCTCAATTCATGGAACCTTCTGCCTGGCAAGAAATGGCAATACTCTTTGAATGCGCAACAGTAACAGGCGTCAAGATGAAAATGAAAAACCTAAGACAATACATAAAAAAAACGCTTCCAAACAACATGATAGACGTACAAACAAGCACAGACTCTACAGTAGAAATATTCGTCGACTCTTCCGGCGAATTCCAACTATCCCCCGGCGTCTGGGAATGTCCCAACCGCGGGTGGACAAAACACTATCCAGCCGCCGAAGACGAACGATTACTAAAAAAAATCTCTCTAGCTACTTTCCCAACATCAACACACCTAGCAGAAATGGTACGCCAACACAACGACCCGGGCACTCCTCTCGAAACTCTGTACCTCAGAGGAGAGGACGACGAAATACCATTCCGCGACTACGGCTACTTCTCCCGAGTAGCCCCGGGAGAAAACTGGGAATACTTTGTACCAATCAATCAAAAAATACACTTTGGGGGAGACCGCACAGCCGGCTTTCACAACATGCAAGATCCACGCACAAACGCAACACTAGGCGCCGATCAAAACACGCCGACGGTGCCGTGCCATACAACTACCAATTCGACTTAGCCCCAAGACTAGAAGACTTACTAAACGCAGACAAAACAGACCCTCTCAGCTGCCTGGGTCTACAGAGCCAAATCGGCGTCAACCACGAAATGGGAGGACAGACTGCCGTCTACGCGCGATCGCGGCGAGACCGCGTCGCCCAAGGACAACACATATCTTACGTCATAAACGACGACCTCACTTACGACATTCCACTCGCCTACAACGAAGCTTGTGGAAAACGCACATCCGGAAACAAAACTATGGTCTTGTACTCAAACGTCATATCAATCGGGCACGAACACGCTCTACAAAACAGCTCATTTGACAACACACTAAATACAATCTTTCCAGAAAACAGGGACGCCACTTGGAATTACTTATGGGACATAATAGAAGTACCTACCGTATCACAGCCTGCACTGCCTCTCATACTAATAAGAACACAAGAAAAACCGCGCTATCCTCCAGACTGGCGCATATCAACAGACTTCATCATGGAATACTCAATCATCTTTGACCATTTCAAACGCAGACCTTTCCAATGCGATCCCATGATAGCCGGCGTAATACCCGCAGCAGACGAAGTACACATAGCAGACGCGCTCATCTATGCCTGGAAAACATGGCCACAAAGCGCTGATCCAAACACTAACACAACAAACACAGAAAAAAAACAGTCTTTCCTCAGAAAATACTTAGACGCGAAATCGAGATTCTTTGCTACACACGACCCTCTGTTCTGCAAAAACCTAAAAGAACTCATGGACAGAGCCACCGACTTCGCAGTCGCACAAAACTACTTCCCAGACAACAGAATGCTAAGAGGACACGGTCATGCAGAAGTGGCCACTATCAAATCATGGCTGGGCGCGTCGCAAGTACATCACTGCATGCGCAAAGCCCCGAAAAAACCGGGACAGCTATGCCCGCGGGGACCAGCAGAAACGGCTTATGGCTGTCTAAGTTTCCCTCACACTCTGTACCCTAGCCTTTCTGCTAACCTCACAAGCGGCAGTCCGCCAACAATGGCACAGATAAACACATACCAGCTAAGCATGAACAGGGTCAAGAAATACAGAACCACGAGGGGCCTCAAAGCTAAGCGTAAATATAGGCACGGAAGAACTGTTCCTTGCTAAAATTAAGTACTGCTGTTGTTATATGTAAACCCTTCTTATTTTTTAAGTACTGCTGTTGTTATATGTAAACCCTTCTTTTTTTTTCTTGTACCGTTACTACTACCTCACACCTAGTAGATTAATTATATAATAGACAATACTTACTATACTATGTTTTATATAAGAAATAGTAACAACGGTCAAAAAAATAACTAAGAAGGTTTAATTTAGTATATACTTACAATGTATAAGCAACTTATAATGTTTAAAAGAAATAGTAACAACGGTCAAAAAAATAACTAAGAAGGTTTAATTTTACTTACAAAAACCCGGCAGTACTAACAACGGTAAGAGACACCGTCGACGCTCACGACGCCTTCCCACACAACTTGCCTCACAGATTATACGATGGTAACTTCTCACAGATTACTTTCGACCAATTCCCTCAATTCATGGAACCTTCTGCCTGGCAAGAAATGGCAATACTCTTTGAATGCGCAACAGTAACAGGCGTCAAGATGAAAATGAAAAACCTAAGACAATACATAAAAAAAACGCTTCCAAACAACATGATAGACGTACAAACAAGCACAGACTCTACAGTAGAAATATTCGTCGACTCTTCCGGCGAATTCCAACTATCCCCCGGCGTCTGGGAATGTCCCAACCGCGGGTGGACAAAACACTATCCAGCCGCCGAAGACGAACGATTACTAAAAAAAATCTCTCTAGCTACTTTCCCAACATCAACACACCTAGCAGAAATGGTACGCCAACACAACGACCCGGGCACTCCTCTCGAAACTCTGTACCTCAGAGGAGAGGACGACGAAATACCATTCCGCGACTACGGCTACTTCTCCCGAGTAGCCCCGGGAGAAAACTGGGAATACTTTGTACCAATCAATCAAAAAATACACTTTGGGGGAGACCGCACAGCCGGCTTTCACAACATGCAAGATCCACGCACAAACGCAACACTAGGCGCCGATCAAAACACGCCGACGGTGCCGTGCCATACAACTACCAATTCGACTTAGCCCCAAGACTAGAAGACTTACTAAACGCAGACAAAACAGACCCTCTCAGCTGCCTGGGTCTACAGAGCCAAATCGGCGTCAACCACGAAATGGGAGGACAGACTGCCGTCTACGCGCGATCGCGGCGAGACCGCGTCGCCCAAGGACAACACATATCTTACGTCATAAACGACGACCTCACTTACGACATTCCACTCGCCTACAACGAAGCTTGTGGAAAACGCACATCCGGAAACAAAACTATGGTCTTGTACTCAAACGTCATATCAATCGGGCACGAACACGCTCTACAAAACAGCTCATTTGACAACACACTAAATACAATCTTTCCAGAAAACAGGGACGCCACTTGGAATTACTTATGGGACATAATAGAAGTACCTACCGTATCACAGCCTGCACTGCCTCTCATACTAATAAGAACACAAGAAAAACCGCGCTATCCTCCAGACTGGCGCATATCAACAGACTTCATCATGGAATACTCAATCATCTTTGACCATTTCAAACGCAGACCTTTCCAATGCGATCCCATGATAGCCGGCGTAATACCCGCAGCAGACGAAGTACACATAGCAGACGCGCTCATCTATGCCTGGAAAACATGGCCACAAAGCGCTGATCCAAACACTAACACAACAAACACAGAAAAAAGACAGTCTTTCCTCAGAAAATACTTAGACGCGAAATCGAGATTCTTTGCTACACACGACCCTCTGTTCTGCAAAAACCTAAAAGAACTCATGGACAGAGCCACCGACTTCGCAGTCGCACAAAACTACTTCCCAGACAACAGAATGCTAAGAGGACACGGTCATGCAGAAGTGGCCACTATCAAATCATGGCTGGGCGCGTCGCAAGTACATCACTGCATGCGCAAAGCCCCGAAAAAACCGGGACAGCTATGCCCGCGGGGACCAGCAGAAACGGCTTATGGCTGTCTAAGTTTCCCTCACACTCTGTACCCTAGCCTTTCTGCTAACCTCACAAGCGGCAGTCCGCCAACAATGGCACAGATAAACACATACCAGCTAAGCATGAACAGGGTCAAGAAATACAGAACCACGAGGGGCCTCAAAGCTAAGCGTAAATATAGGCACGGAAGAACTGTTCCTTGCTAAAATTAAGTACTGCTGTTGTTATATGTAAACCCTTCTTATTTTTTAAGTACTGCTGTTGTTATATGTAAACCCTTCTTTTTTTTTCTTGTACCGTTACTACTACCTCACACCTAGTAGATTAATTATATAATAGACAATACTTACTATACTATGTTTTATATAAGAAATAGTAACAACGGTCAAAAAAATAACTAAGAAGGTTTAATTTAGTATATACTTACAATGTATAAGCAACTTATAATGTTTAAAAGAAATAGTAACAACGGTCAAAAAAATAACTAAGAAGGTTTAATTTTACTTACAATGTATAAGCAACTTATAATGTTTAAAAGAAATAGTAACAACGGTCAAAAAAATAACTAAGAAGGTTTAATTTTACTTACAATGTATAAGCAACTTATAATGTTTAAAAGAAATAGTAACAACGGTCAAAAAAATAACTAAAGACTTTTTTCATACTTGTATAATGGTAACAGTAGAGTAATAATGAAGTAACTTTCTATTGTTAATGTTTACTTACAAATGTAATAAAGGATTTTTTAAGGTCAATAAACTGGCTACTCGAGAGGAAAGAGTAGCATCTTAAGTGGACGGCGACTACCAACCTAGTCTTAAGTGGACGGCGACTACTAACCTAGTCAAATAAAATAGAGGCAAGATGGCGGAGGGCACATGGGCCTCCGCCATCTTGCCTCTATTTTATTTGACTAGGTTAGTAGTCGCCGTCCACTTAAGATGCTACTCTTTCCTCTCGAGTAGTCAGTTTATTGACCTTAAAAAATCCTTTATTACATTTAGCTATTACATTTGTAAGTAAACATTAACAATAGAAAGTTACTTCATTATTACTCTACTGTTACCATTATACAAGTATGAAAAAAAACTCTCTCCTTTTTTTTTTGACCGTTGTTACTATTTCTTTTAAACATTATAAGTTGCTTATACATTGTAAGTATATACTAAATTAAACCTTCTTAGTTATTTTTTTGACCGTTGTTACCATTTCTAAACCTTCTTAGTTATTTTTTTGACCGTTGTTACTATTTCTTTTAAACATTATAAGTTGCTTATACATTGTAAGTATATACTAAATTAAACCTTCTTAGTTATTTTTTTGACCGTTGTTACTATTTCTTATATAAAACATAGTATAGTAAGTATTGTCTATTATATAATTAATCTACTAGGTGTGAGGTAGTAGTAACGGTACAAGAAAAAAAAAGAAGGGTTTACATATAACAACAGCAGTACTTAAAAAATAAGAAGGGTTTACATATAACAACAGCAGTACTTAATTTTAGCAAGGAACAGTTCTTCCGTGCCTATATTTACGCTTAGCTTTGAGGCCCCTCGTGGTTCTGAAAAAGCCTAGCATCTTTAACGGTGGTGTTGGTATTAGAAGAGCCAATGAAAAAGCCTAGCATCTTTAACGGTGGTGTTGGTATTAGAAGATGCTAGGCTTTTTCATTGGCTCTTCTAATACCAACACCACTGTTACCGGATCGTATGGCCCCCTCTGATTGGTGGGGGGCGTAGCGACCGGTTAGGAAGTCGGTGGTTTGGGGCTATATAAAGACCGTGCGCGGCCCAGAACGTCCTTTTCTGACGGCGTGCGCACGGAGATAGCTGATATTGCAAACTCATGGATACTCCATTTAATTTTACACTTGGAGAACCTCTAATCGACGCCGCTAACAACTTGACAGCACTTAGCACCGCTGAACTGGTTCTACTAAGTACTATTACGACGATTGGAGCACTGGTCGCGCTCTACATCAAACTAAGGACTAAAACTCTGCTTATTCAGGTAAGCAAAAACTCTCTCCTTTTTTTTTTGACCGTTACCATTATTTACTAACAAAAACAAAAGGAAAATGGCGTCCTTTTGTTTTTTATTATTTTCCTATAAAAAACACAAGAAAGGAAACTCTTTCTTGTTTTTTTCGGCTGCTACCGTTGCTTTTCTATTTCTTTTTATTTACATTGTATTGCTATAAAACAGTTTATTAAATATGGCGTCTTTACTTTTACTTTGTTTAGCTACAAAGAGATAGAGACTCGGAAGACTCTGAAGACTCTGAAGACTCTGAAGATTCAACAACGGCAGCGTCCGAAAAAGAAGAGGCTTCTGTGTAGACGAACAACAACTGGACTAAAGTAAGCGAGAATGTCTTCTACTCAAGTTAACAATTACTTAGACGAAGCCAGAACAGCGGTTAAGAAATATCTCTACGCCGCTGCTGCTAGCAAGGGGGGCCGAAAACTTGCCCCCCTTTTAGAAAACGATAACGATGCTCACTATTTCCATAGAACCATTGCTTGTCTGTTGCCTGACTTAAAAAATAACGGTACTGCTTCCAATATTAACAGTCCTAATGCCGTTAACCAGAAAAGCTGCCTGCACGCGGTATGGAAATACCGTGCTGACACTCAGGCGCTGCATCACGAACCAGGCCACAAAATGAAAGAGTATATGGAAAAGTATGCATCGCGACCGTTACACATGTACAAACTGTTAAGTCCTCAGAATTTTTGTAACGAGTATCAACAAAAGAAAGCTCTCTGTCAGAATTACAAATTTGTAGGCCTCGTGCTTAGTAGCAAATCAGAAAATTGTACAGTGGGGACAATGATTACTAAGGCTCAGCAGTTCTTACAATCTCTTGATGAGGACTACGGGTACATTGTTACTCTGCATGACCCATCGATTGACACAGTCCAACAACTGGACCTGTTTAACCACATCGATAGCGAGTTTGATGACGCAGAGATTAAAGCTCACTTTGGTCCTCCTTGTCAAGATTATGAAACAGACAAAAAATACCCGGAGTGCGGGACAAAAATGACTACCCGCATGTCTCCGGACAGCTGTTTCAAAGGGGAAATGCCTGAGCACATATCTCCTGTACACTTGCATATTCTGATTTGGCACGGTCCACGAGCTAAACCTGTATTGACTAAGAACAGATACCGTACTCTTAAATCTGATCACTTGGTGTACATGGAAGGCCAACAACTCTATTCGGGTTCGCAAGCCTTCCAATACAACACTTGTCCTCCTAGATTTCCTGTATGCTTTATTTCTGATTACATGAACAACGAACAAAACGGAAACATCCCTGTCAGATTCCTCATACACGACTTAGACAACCTACTGAGACAGTGGGAAAACCTCACTAGCACTGTGTCCTACATGGAAATCAGTGTTAACAAAGCGGTAGAACGAGCAGCCAAGGTAGCGGAGAACACTCCGCTGTACCCAGGCGAAAAAGAAACTCCAAAAGAGTTTCTATTTAATCTGTTTTACCGCATTATGTTGCGCTATGGGGAAACTGACATTGATGTGCTTCCTGATCTAAAACATCACATGAAAACCAAAGGGGACAGCGACTTGCTGGCCCTTCACCGCTCAACAATCAATCCACAGTTAAGCAAACCTATCTGGAACAACGCAGTCAGCCATTACAAAAAGATAGAACACAAACTGACTCTGCACGACTACATTGAAAAATACGAAAACAGATACGGCACAGGGGAAAGGTTTGACGAAAACACTAACGACACCATCATGAACAAAGAAGACAGCATTAAAGCTCTCACTCACTTTTTAAACTTTCACGGGCACACAAAAGAAGACTGGCTGCAATTAGTCCACAGCGTCTTCAACAAAACCACACAGAACAAAAAAAATAACGCTCTGTGCATCTGGGGTGAGAGCAACGCTGGCAAATCATGGATCATACAACCGCTGCAAAAAGTATGCAACAGTCACACAATCATTGGGGGGGGGGTGCCAGCGACGAAAGCAACTTCAAATTTATGGGGATGGTAGGCAAAAGATGGGCTCTCTTCAATGAAATGGTTGTCAGCGATAAACTGTTTTATAGCAATACAATGTAAATAAAAAGAAATAGAAAAGCAACGGTAGCAGCCGAAAAAAACAAGAAAGAGTTTCCTTTCTTGTGTTTTTTATAGGAAAATAATAAAAAACAAAAGGACGCCATTTTCCTTTTGTTTTTGTTAGTAAATAATGGTAACGGTCAAAAAAAAAAGGAGAGAGTTTTTGCTTACCTGAATAAGCAGAGTTTTAGTCCTTAGTTTGATGTAGAGCGCGACCAGTGCTCCAATCGTCGTAATAGTACTTAGTAGAACCAGTTCAGCGGTGCTAAGTGCTGTCAAGTTGTTAGCGGCGTCGATTAGAGGTTCTCCAAGTGTAAAATTAAATGGAGTATCCATGAGTTTGCAATATCAGCTATCTCCGTGCGCACGCCGTCAGAAAAGGACGTTCTGGGCCGCGCACGGTCTTTATATAGCCCCAAACCACCGACTTCCTAACCGGTCGCTACGCCCCCCACCAATCAGAGGGGGCCATACGATCCGGTAACAGTGGTGTTGGTATTAGAAGAGCCAATGAAAAAGCCTAGCATCTTCTAATACCAACACCACCGTTAAAGATGCTAGGCTTTTTCATTGGCTCTTCTAATACCAACACCACCGTTAAAGATGCTAGGCTTTTTCAGAACCACGAGGGGCCTCAAAGCTAAGCGTAAATATAGGCACGGAAGAACTGTTCCTTGCTAAAATTAAGTACTGCTGTTGTTATATGTAAACCCTTCTTATTTTTTAAGTACTGCTGTTGTTATATGTAAACCCTTCTTTTTTTTTCTTGTACCGTTACTACTACCTCACACCTAGTAGATTAATTATATAATAGACAATACTTACTATACTATGTTTTATATAAGAAATAGTAACAACGGTCAAAAAAATAACTAAGAAGGTTTAATTTAGTATATACTTACAATGTATAAGCAACTTATAATGTTTAAAAGAAATAGTAACAACGGTCAAAAAAATAACTAAGAAGGTTTAGAAATGGTAACAACGGTCAAAAAAATAACTAAGAAGGTTTAATTTAGTATATACTTACAATGTATAAGCAACTTATAATGTTTAAAAGAAATAGTAACAACGGTCAAAAAAAAAAGGAGAGAGTTTTTTTTCATACTTGTATAATGGTAACAGTAGAGTAATAATGAAGTAACTTTCTATTGTTAATGTTTACTTACAAATGTAATAGCTAAATGTAATAAAGGATTTTTTAAGGTCAATAAACTGACTACTCGAGAGGAAAGAGTAGCATCTTAAGTGGACGGCGACTACTAACCTAGTCAAATAAAATAGAGGCAAGATGGCGGAGGCCCATGTGCCCTCCGCCATCTTGCCTCTATTTTATTTGACTAGGTTAGTAGTCGCCGTCCACTTAAGACTAGGTTGGTAGTCGCCGTCCACTTAAGATGCTACTCTTTCCTCTCGAGTAGCCAGTTTATTGACCTTAAAAAATCCTTTATTACATTTGTAAGTAAACATTAACAATAGAAAGTTACTTCATTATTACTCTACTGTTACCATTATACAAGTATGAAAAAAGTCTTTAGTTATTTTTTTGACCGTTGTTACTATTTCTTTTAAACATTATAAGTTGCTTATACATTGTAAGTAAAATTAAACCTTCTTAGTTATTTTTTTGACCGTTGTTACTATTTCTTTTAAACATTATAAGTTGCTTATACATTGTAAGTAAAATTAAACCTTCTTAGTTATTTTTTTGACCGTTGTTACTATTTCTTTTAAACATTATAAGTTGCTTATACATTGTAAGTATATACTAAATTAAACCTTCTTAGTTATTTTTTTGACCGTTGTTACTATTTCTTATATAAAACATAGTATAGTAAGTATTGTCTATTATATAATTAATCTACTAGGTGTGAGGTAGTAGTAACGGTACAAGAAAAAAAAAGAAGGGTTTACATATAACAACAGCAGTACTTAAAAAATAAGAAGGGTTTACATATAACAACAGCAGTACTTAATTTTAGCAAGGAACAGTTCTTCCGTGCCTATATTTACGCTTAGCTTTGAGGCCCCTCGTGGTTCTGAAAAAGCCTAGCATCTTTAACGGTGGTGTTGGTATTAGAAGAGCCAATGAAAAAGCCTAGCATCTTTAACGGTGGTGTTGGTATTAGAAGATGCTAGGCTTTTTCATTGGCTCTTCTAATACCAACACCACTGTTACCGGATCGTATGGCCCCCTCTGATTGGTGGGGGGCGTAGCGACCGGTTAGGAAGTCGGTGGTTTGGGGCTATATAAAGACCGTGCGCGGCCCAGAACGTCCTTTTCTGACGGCGTGCGCACGGAGATAGCTGATATTGCAAACTCATGGATACTCCATTTAATTTTACACTTGGAGAACCTCTAATCGACGCCGCTAACAACTTGACAGCACTTAGCACCGCTGAACTGGTTCTACTAAGTACTATTACGACGATTGGAGCACTGGTCGCGCTCTACATCAAACTAAGGACTAAAACTCTGCTTATTCAGGTAAGCAAAAACTCTCTCCTTTTTTTTTTGACCGTTACCATTATTTACTAACAAAAACAAAAGGAAAATGGCGTCCTTTTGTTTTTTATTATTTTCCTATAAAAAACACAAGAAAGGAAACTCTTTCTTGTTTTTTTCGGCTGCTACCGTTGCTTTTCTATTTCTTTTTATTTACATTGTATTGCTATAAAACAGTTTATTAAATATGGCGTCTTTACTTTTACTTTGTTTAGCTACAAAGAGATAGAGACTCGGAAGACTCTGAAGACTCTGAAGACTCTGAAGATTCAACAACGGCAGCGTCCGAAAAAGAAGAGGCTTCTGTGTAGACGAACAACAACTGGACTAAAGTAAGCGAGAATGTCTTCTACTCAAGTTAACAATTACTTAGACGAAGCCAGAACAGCGGTTAAGAAATATCTCTACGCCGCTGCTGCTAGCAAGGGGGGCCGAAAACTTGCCCCCCTTTTAGAAAACGATAACGATGCTCACTATTTCCATAGAACCATTGCTTGTCTGTTGCCTGACTTAAAAAATAACGGTACTGCTTCCAATATTAACAGTCCTAATGCCGTTAACCAGAAAAGCTGCCTGCACGCGGTATGGAAATACCGTGCTGACACTCAGGCGCTGCATCACGAACCAGGCCACAAAATGAAAGAGTATATGGAAAAGTAAGCATCGCGACCGTTACACATGTACAAACTGTTAAGTCCTCAGAATTTTTGTAACGAGTATCAACAAAAGAAAGCTCTCTGTCAGAATTACAAATTTGTAGGCCTCGTGCTTAGTAGCAAATCAGAAAATTGTACAGTGGGGACAATGATTACTAAGGCTCAGCAGTTCTTACAATCTCTTGATGAGGACTACGGGTACATTGTTACTCTGCATGACCCATCGATTGACACAGTCCAACAACTGGACCTGTTTAACCACATCGATAGCGAGTTTGATGACGCAGAGATTAAAGCTCACTTTGGTCCTCCTTGTCAAGATTATGAAACAGACAAAAAATACCCGGAGTGCGGGACAAAAATGACTACCCGCATGTCTCCGGACAGCTGTTTCAAAGGGGAAATGCCTGAGCACATATCTCCTGTACACTTGCATATTCTGATTTGGCACGGTCCACGAGCTAAACCTGTATTGACTAAGAACAGATACCGTACTCTTAAATCTGATCACTTGGTGTACATGGAAGGCCAACAACTCTATTCGGGTTCGCAAGCCTTCCAATACAACACTTGTCCTCCTAGATTTCCTGTATGCCTTATTTCTGATTACATGAACAACGAACAAAACGGAAACATCCCTGTCAGATTCCTCATACACGACTTAGACAACCTACTGAGACAGTGGGAAAACCTCACTAGCACTGTGTCCTACATGGAAATCAGTGTTAACAAAGCGGTAGAACGAGCAGCCAAGGTAGCGGAGAACACTCCGCTGTACCCAGGCGAAAAAGAAACTCCAAAAGAGTTTCTATTTAATCTGTTTTACCGCATTATGTTGCGCTATGGGGAAACTGACATTGATGTGCTTCCTGATCTAAAACATCACATGAAAACCAAAGGGGACAGCGACTTGCTGGCCCTTCACCGCTCAACAATCAATCCACAGTTAAGCAAACCTATCTGGAACAACGCAGTCAGCCATTACAAAAAGATAGAACACAAACTGACTCTGCACGACTACATTGAAAAATACGAAAACAGATACGGCACAGGGGAAAGGTTTGACGAAAACACTAACGACACCATCATGAACAAAGAAGACAGCATTAAAGCTCTCACTCACTTTTTAAACTTTCACGGGCACACAAAAGAAGACTGGCTGCAATTAGTCCACAGCGTCTTCAACAAAACCACACAGAACAAAAAAAATAACGCTCTGTGCATCTGGGGTGAGAGCAACGCTGGCAAATCATGGATCATACAACCGCTGCAAAAAGTATGCAACAGTCACACAATCATTGGGGGGGGGGGGGTGCCAGCGACGAAAGCAACTTCAAATTTATGGGGATGGTAGGCAAAAGATGGGCTCTCTTCAATGAAATGGTTGTCAGCGATAAACTGTTTTATAGCAATACAATGTAAATAAAAAGAAATAGAAAAGCAACGGTAGCAGCCGAAAAAAACAAGAAAGAGTTTCCTTTCTTGTGTTTTTTATAGGAAAATAATAAAAAACAAAAGGACGCCATTTTCCTTTTGTTTTTGTTAGTAAATAATGGTAACGGTCAAAAAAAAAAGGAGAGAGTTTTTGCTTACCTGAATAAGCAGAGTTTTAGTCCTTAGTTTGATGTAGAGCGCGACCAGTGCTCCAATCGTCGTAATAGTACTTAGTAGAACCAGTTCAGCGGTGCTAAGTGCTGTCAAGTTGTTAGCGGCGTCGATTAGAGGTTCTCCAAGTGTAAAATTAAATGGAGTATCCATGAGTTTGCAATATCAGCTATCTCCGTGCGCACGCCGTCAGAAAAGGACGTTCTGGGCCGCGCACGGTCTTTATATAGCCCCAAACCACCGACTTCCTAACCGGTCGCTACGCCCCCCACCAATCAGAGGGGGCCATACGATCCGGTAACAGTGGTGTTGGTATTAGAAGAGCCAATGAAAAAGCCTAGCATCTTCTAATACCAACACCACCGTTAAAGATGCTAGGCTTTTTCATTGGCTCTTCTAATACCAACACCACCGTTAAAGATGCTAGGCTTTTTCAGAACCACGAGGGGCCTCAAAGCTAAGCGTAAATATAGGCACGGAAGAACTGTTCCTTGCTAAAATTAAGTACTGCTGTTGTTATATGTAAACCCTTCTTATTTTTTAAGTACTGCTGTTGTTATATGTAAACCCTTCTTTTTTTTTCTTGTACCGTTACTACTACCTCACACCTAGTAGATTAATTATATAATAGACAATACTTACTATACTATGTTTTATATAAGAAATAGTAACAACGGTCAAAAAAATAACTAAGAAGGTTTAATTTAGTATATACTTACAATGTATAAGCAACTTATAATGTTTAAAAGAAATAGTAACAACGGTCAAAAAAATAACTAAGAAGGTTTAGAAATGGTAACAACGGTCAAAAAAATAACTAAGAAGGTTTAATTTAGTATATACTTACAATGTATAAGCAACTTATAATGTTTAAAAGAAATAGTAACAACGGTCAAAAAAAAAAGGAGAGAGTTTTTTTTCATACTTGTATAATGGTAACAGTAGAGTAATAATGAAGTAACTTTCTATTGTTAATGTTTACTTACAAATGTAATAGCTAAATGTAATAAAGGATTTTTTAAGGTCAATAAACTGACTACTCGAGAGGAAAGAGTAGCATCTTAAGTGGACGGCGACTACTAACCTAGTCAAATAAAATAGAGGCAAGATGGCGGAGGCCCATGTGCCCTCCGCCATCTTGCCTCTATTTTATTTGACTAGGTTAGTAGTCGCCGTCCACTTAAGACTAGGTTGGTAGTCGCCGTCCACTTAAGATGCTACTCTTTCCTCTCGAGTAGCCAGTTTATTGACCTTAAAAAATCCTTTATTACATTTGTAAGTAAACATTAACAATAGAAAGTTACTTCATTATTACTCTACTGTTACCATTATACAAGTATGAAAAAAGTCTTTAGTTATTTTTTTGACCGTTGTTACTATTTCTTTTAAACATTATAAGTTGCTTATACATTGTAAGTAAAATTAAACCTTCTTAGTTATTTTTTTGACCGTTGTTACTATTTCTTTTAAACATTATAAGTTGCTTATACATTGTAAGTAAAATTAAACCTTCTTAGTTATTTTTTTGACCGTTGTTACTATTTCTTTTAAACATTATAAGTTGCTTATACATTGTAAGTATATACTAAATTAAACCTTCTTAGTTATTTTTTTGACCGTTGTTACTATTTCTTATATAAAACATAGTATAGTAAGTATTGTCTATTATATAATTAATCTACTAGGTGTGAGGTAGTAGTAACGGTACAAGAAAAAAAAAGAAGGGTTTACATATAACAACAGCAGTACTTAAAAAATAAGAAGGGTTTACATATAACAACAGCAGTACTTAATTTTAGCAAGGAACAGTTCTTCCGTGCCTATATTTACGCTTAGCTTTGAGGCCCCTCGTGGTTCTGAAAAAGCCTAGCATCTTTAACGGTGGTGTTGGTATTAGAAGAGCCAATGAAAAAGCCTAGCATCTTTAACGGTGGTGTTGGTATTAGAAGATGCTAGGCTTTTTCATTGGCTCTTCTAATACCAACACCACTGTTACCGGATCGTATGGCCCCCTCTGATTGGTGGGGGGCGTAGCGACCGGTTAGGAAGTCGGTGGTTTGGGGCTATATAAAGACCGTGCGCGGCCCAGAACGTCCTTTTCTGACGGCGTGCGCACGGAGATAGCTGATATTGCAAACTCATGGATACTCCATTTAATTTTACACTTGGAGAACCTCTAATCGACGCCGCTAACAACTTGACAGCACTTAGCACCGCTGAACTGGTTCTACTAAGTACTATTACGACGATTGGAGCACTGGTCGCGCTCTACATCAAACTAAGGACTAAAACTCTGCTTATTCAGGTAAGCAAAAACTCTCTCCTTTTTTTTTTGACCGTTACCATTATTTACTAACAAAAACAAAAGGAAAATGGCGTCCTTTTGTTTTTTATTATTTTCCTATAAAAAACACAAGAAAGGAAACTCTTTCTTGTTTTTTTCGGCTGCTACCGTTGCTTTTCTATTTCTTTTTATTTACATTGTATTGCTATAAAACAGTTTATTAAATATGGCGTCTTTACTTTTACTTTGTTTAGCTACAAAGAGATAGAGACTCGGAAGACTCTGAAGACTCTGAAGACTCTGAAGATTCAACAACGGCAGCGTCCGAAAAAGAAGAGGCTTCTGTGTAGACGAACAACAACTGGACTAAAGTAAGCGAGAATGTCTTCTACTCAAGTTAACAATTACTTAGACGAAGCCAGAACAGCGGTTAAGAAATATCTCTACGCCGCTGCTGCTAGCAAGGGGGGCCGAAAACTTGCCCCCCTTTTAGAAAACGATAACGATGCTCACTATTTCCATAGAACCATTGCTTGTCTGTTGCCTGACTTAAAAAATAACGGTACTGCTTCCAATATTAACAGTCCTAATGCCGTTAACCAGAAAAGCTGCCTGCACGCGGTATGGAAATACCGTGCTGACACTCAGGCGCTGCATCACGAACCAGGCCACAAAATGAAAGAGTATATGGAAAAGTAAGCATCGCGACCGTTACACATGTACAAACTGTTAAGTCCTCAGAATTTTTGTAACGAGTATCAACAAAAGAAAGCTCTCTGTCAGAATTACAAATTTGTAGGCCTCGTGCTTAGTAGCAAATCAGAAAATTGTACAGTGGGGACAATGATTACTAAGGCTCAGCAGTTCTTACAATCTCTTGATGAGGACTACGGGTACATTGTTACTCTGCATGACCCATCGATTGACACAGTCCAACAACTGGACCTGTTTAACCACATCGATAGCGAGTTTGATGACGCAGAGATTAAAGCTCACTTTGGTCCTCCTTGTCAAGATTATGAAACAGACAAAAAATACCCGGAGTGCGGGACAAAAATGACTACCCGCATGTCTCCGGACAGCTGTTTCAAAGGGGAAATGCCTGAGCACATATCTCCTGTACACTTGCATATTCTGATTTGGCACGGTCCACGAGCTAAACCTGTATTGACTAAGAACAGATACCGTACTCTTAAATCTGATCACTTGGTGTACATGGAAGGCCAACAACTCTATTCGGGTTCGCAAGCCTTCCAATACAACACTTGTCCTCCTAGATTTCCTGTATGCCTTATTTCTGATTACATGAACAACGAACAAAACGGAAACATCCCTGTCAGATTCCTCATACACGACTTAGACAACCTACTGAGACAGTGGGAAAACCTCACTAGCACTGTGTCCTACATGGAAATCAGTGTTAACAAAGCGGTAGAACGAGCAGCCAAGGTAGCGGAGAACACTCCGCTGTACCCAGGCGAAAAAGAAACTCCAAAAGAGTTTCTATTTAATCTGTTTTACCGCATTATGTTGCGCTATGGGGAAACTGACATTGATGTGCTTCCTGATCTAAAACATCACATGAAAACCAAAGGGGACAGCGACTTGCTGGCCCTTCACCGCTCAACAATCAATCCACAGTTAAGCAAACCTATCTGGAACAACGCAGTCAGCCATTACAAAAAGATAGAACACAAACTGACTCTGCACGACTACATTGAAAAATACGAAAACAGATACGGCACAGGGGAAAGGTTTGACGAAAACACTAACGACACCATCATGAACAAAGAAGACAGCATTAAAGCTCTCACTCACTTTTTAAACTTTCACGGGCACACAAAAGAAGACTGGCTGCAATTAGTCCACAGCGTCTTCAACAAAACCACACAGAACAAAAAAAATAACGCTCTGTGCATCTGGGGTGAGAGCAACGCTGGCAAATCATGGATCATACAACCGCTGCAAAAAGTATGCAACAGTCACACAATCATTGGGGGGGGGGTGCCAGCGACGAAAGCAACTTCAAATTTATGGGGATGGTAGGCAAAAGATGGGCTCTCTTCAATGAAATGGTTGTCAGCGATAACAACGCCGAGAAAATGAAAGAGATACTTGGCGGAGAAAACGCAGAAGTTGCCGTCAAATTCTCCGGCAACACACGCATAGGAAGAATCCCTTGCTTTATCACATGCAACAATCCGCCATTCAAATTTGTATCAGATCCAACAAACAGAAAGGCACTGACAAACAGATGCGTCGTGTACAGATGGCGCTCATTCAACTGGGATAAGGCTCCCTGGTCAAACAAATCGGCCAGCCTGCACCCAGGTTGTTACTCAATGAAAGAAATCAACGAACAATCCACGTTCGTTCATTACGAAGCACCAATCCCAGCGACTCTCACAGACAACATCGCGACATTCATTGACAGCCTAATGGCTCTCTTAAACATCAAACAGATAAACAACAAAGGACTCCTGGTCATGGACACGGTGATCAGAATGGTACACAGTCTGATAGGGAGAGATTTCACACACGATCAGGCAGCAGACTTTTGGTCTCACCTGGTACAAACAGACTCACACGACATACACACTTGCCTTGACAAAATCTGCAACGAGGTGTATCAAATCAAACGAACACCAACAAAACTCAAACCTACTTCCTCTGCGTCTGACTCTGAAGACTCTCCTGTATGCATGAGTCGCCGTAACGCACCTAAAAGACGTAAACTCTACATTGCAGAAACCGAGGAGGGTGAACCCTATAAAGCAGACTCAGACGACGAAGAAGCAATCTGGGGTCCCATGCAAAGCGGTGCCGACTTTGAGCAAATCCCTTCACAAGAGAACGCAGAAGAAGTATGAACACACGCAGCAGAAAAAGGGGTGTTGAGACGAAAGGGACAAGTCAAGTCCACATGGACGTCCCTCACTACATAGGAAAATATGAAGCGAAAGTAGAATTACCTATCGCTAAACATTGGTCTACTCATGATTCTTTAAAATCCCTAGAAGTAGAAATGACAAAAACCGCTAACATGTTAGCAGTAGGACAGAAATTACTGGGCACCAAACAACACGAACAACTACAACACGCGTTCTTTACCTTTCTCATTATCACTGCAGTAACTGAGCATGGACAAAAAAAGACCAGCGAAGGGACAACTAAATAAAAACTACAAAAACTACAGAGTCGATGACTCAGATTCAGAAGAAGAAGAACGTACTGCTTTCACTGATAAATTACACGTCCCTACGCAACACTTTACGGGACCACAAACGTCTACACACAACATTCAAAACACACAACCAACAGACAACTCTGATAGAATATCTAGACACCACGACATTGATTATGCTATTAACCACGGCAGAGATGACGCCGACAACCATTTTGTAGGAGAACAGCTAACCCGGGGAGATAACCCTTGGGCTTCTACATTAGGGGCAATAGGAATAGGCCTAGCGCAGTTAGGTAGAGCTTATGGAGTAGATTTATCTGAATTATTTTCTAAAAGTAAAAAACCTATAAGGCATCCTCGCTCAAAGGCTCCTTATCAGCGCTTCGTTGAAAGACACGCTAAAGGTAAAGACGATGAAGTATCTCGCTTGCAATACCTAGCTTACCGCAAAATCACTGATCAGCAATACAAAAACAACATCAAACACGACAAAGCTCTCGCCGCTCAAGCAAGAGGCGAAGTAGTAAGAGACGAAGAATTTTTAAGTCTTGACAAAAGATCAATACCAGAACCAAACCTTTTTTCTACCGATCACTTAGAACACATTGGAACTCTCGATGCATCCTCAACGGAAACAACTGATACTGAACCAACTGATACAGAAACAACCGACACAGAAGAAACCGAAACAGAAGATACTACCGATAACGCAAACACAGAAGACACGCATACTGAATCACACGTATCAGACACAGAAGAAGAGCCACCGCCCAAAGTTTCAAAAACAACAGAAAACATGGCGGAAGAAGAAACAGAACCGGTAAATAACGAACTGACCAGGGAACCACGACAAGCAGAACCAGGGGGTGGCGGGGGTGGCGGGGGTGGAGGGGGAGGCCTAGGTAACATAAACTACCCAGACTCTTATCAAGAATCATACAGACGCGGGGACAGACAATTCAAAGTCAGTGCAGGCAAACAAATGTTCACCAAAGAATTCTTACACTCAATACCAGAAAACAAAAACCCGGCAGTACTAACAACGGTAAGAGACACCGTCGACGCTCACGACGCCTTCCCACACAACTTGCCTCACAGATTATACGATGGTAACTTCTCACAGATTACTTTCGACCAATTCCCTCAATTCATGGAACCTTCTGCCTGGCAAGAAATGGCAATACTCTTTGAATGCGCAACAGTAACAGGCGTCAAGATGAAAATGAAAAACCTAAGACAAAACATAAAAAAAACGCTTCCAAACAACATGATAGACGTACAAACAAGCACAGACTCTAGAGTAGAAATATTCGTCGACTCTTCCGGCGAATTCCAACTATCCCCCGGCGTCTGGGAATGTCCCAACCGCGGGTGGACAAAACACTATCCAGCCGCCGAAGACGAACGATTACTAAAAAAAATCTCTCTAGCTACTTTCCCAACATCAACACACCTAGCAGAAATGGTACGCCAACACAACGACCCGGGCACTCCTCTCGAAACTCTGTACCTCAGAGGAGAGGACGACGAAATACCATTCCGCGACTACGGCTACTTCTCCCGAGTAGCCCCGGGAGAAAACTGGGAATACTTTGTACCAATCAATCAAAAAATACACTTTGGGGGAGACCGCACAGCCGGCTTTCACAACATGCAAGATCCACGCACAAACGCAACACTAGGCGCCGATCAAACACACGCCGACGGTGCCGTGCCATACAACTACCAATTCGACTTAGCCCCAAGACTAGAAGACTTACTAAACGCAGACAAAACAGACCCTCTCAGCTGCCTGGGTCTACAGAGCCAAATCGGCGTCAACCACGAAATGGGAGGACAGACTGCCGTCTACGCGCGATCGCGGCGAGACCGCGTCGCCCAAGGACAACACATATCTTACGTCATAAACGACGACCTCACTTACGACATTCCACTCGCCTACAACGAAGCTTGTGGAAAACGCACATCCGGAAACAAAACTATGGTCTTGTACTCAAACGTCATATCAATCGGGCACGAACACGCTCTACAAAACAGCTCATTTGACAACACACTAAATACAATCTTTCCAGAAAACAGGGACGCCACTTGGAATTACTTATGGGACATAATAGAAGTACCTACCGTATCACAGCCTGCACTGCCTCTCATACTAATAAGAACACAAGAAAAACCGCGCTATCCTCCAGACTGGCGCATATCAACAGACTTCATCATGGAATACTCAATCATCTTTGACCATTTCAAACGCAGACCTTTCCAATGCGATCCCATGATAGCCGGCGTAATACCCGCAGCAGACGAAGTACACATAGCAGACGCGCTCATCTATGCCTGGAAAACATGGCCACAAAGCGCTGATCCAAACACTAACACAACAAACACAGAAAAAAGACAGTCTTTCCTCAGAAAATACTTAGACGCGAAATCGAGATTCTTTGCTACACACGACCCTCTGTTCTGCAAAAACCTAAAAGAACTCATGGACAGAGCCACCGACTTCGCAGTCGCACAAAACTACTTCCCAGACAACAGAATGCTAAGAGGACACGGTCATGCAGAAGTGGCCACTATCAAATCATGGCTGGGCGCGTCGCAAGTACATCACTGCATGCGCAAAGCCCCGAAAAAACCGGGACAGCTATGCCCGCGGGGACCAGCAGAAACGGCTTATGGCTGTCTAAGTTTCCCTCACACTCTGTACCCTAGCCTTTCTGCTAACCTCACAAGCGGCAGTCCGCCAACAATGGCACAGATAAACACATACCAGCTAAGCATGAACAGGGTCAAGAAATACAGAACCACGAGGGGCCTCAAAGCTAAGCGTAAATATAGGCACGGAAGAACTGTTCCTTGCTAAAATTAAGTACTGCTGTTGTTATATGTAAACCCTTCTTATTTTTTAAGTACTGCTGTTGTTATATGTAAACCCTTCTTTTTTTTTCTTGTACCGTTACTACTACCTCACACCTAGTAGATTAATTATATAATAGACAATACTTACTATACTATGTTTTATATAAGAAATAGTAACAACGGTCAAAAAAATAACTAAGAAGGTTTAATTTAGTATATACTTACAATGTATAAGCAACTTATAATGTTTAAAAGAAATAGTAACAACGGTCAAAAAAATAACTAAGAAGGTTTAATTTTACTTACAATGTATAAGCAACTTATAATGTTTAAAAGAAATAGTAACAACGGTCAAAAAAATAACTAAGAAGGTTTAATTTTACTTACAATGTATAAGCAACTTATAATGTTTAAAAGAAATAGTAACAACGGTCAAAAAAATAACTAAAGACTTTTTTCATACTTGTATAATGGTAACAGTAGAGTAATAATGAAGTAACTTTCTATTGTTAATGTTTACTTACAAATGTAATAAAGGATTTTTTAAGGTCAATAAACTGGCTACTCGAGAGGAAAGAGTAGCATCTTAAGTGGACGGCGACTACCAACCTAGTCTTAAGTGGACGGCGACTACTAACCTAGTCAAATAAAATAGAGGCAAGATGGCGGAGGGCACATGGGCCTCCGCCATCTTGCCTCTATTTTATTTGACTAGGTTAGTAGTCGCCGTCCACTTAAGATGCTACTCTTTCCTCTCGAGTAGTCAGTTTATTGACCTTAAAAAATCCTTTATTACATTTAGCTATTACATTTGTAAGTAAACATTAACAATAGAAAGTTACTTCATTATTACTCTACTGTTACCATTATACAAGTATGAAAAAAAACTCTCTCCTTTTTTTTTTGACCGTTGTTACTATTTCTTTTAAACATTATAAGTTGCTTATACATTGTAAGTATATACTAAATTAAACCTTCTTAGTTATTTTTTTGACCGTTGTTACCATTTCTAAACCTTCTTAGTTATTTTTTTGACCGTTGTTACTATTTCTTTTAAACATTATAAGTTGCTTATACATTGTAAGTATATACTAAATTAAACCTTCTTAGTTATTTTTTTGACCGTTGTTACTATTTCTTATATAAAACATAGTATAGTAAGTATTGTCTATTATATAATTAATCTACTAGGTGTGAGGTAGTAGTAACGGTACAAGAAAAAAAAAGAAGGGTTTACATATAACAACAGCAGTACTTAAAAAATAAGAAGGGTTTACATATAACAACAGCAGTACTTAATTTTAGCAAGGAACAGTTCTTCCGTGCCTATATTTACGCTTAGCTTTGAGGCCCCTCGTGGTTCTGAAAAAGCCTAGCATCTTTAACGGTGGTGTTGGTATTAGAAGAGCCAATGAAAAAGCCTAGCATCTTTAACGGTGGTGTTGGTATTAGAAGATGCTAGGCTTTTTCATTGGCTCTTCTAATACCAACACCACTGTTACCGGATCGTATGGCCCCCTCTGATTGGTGGGGGGCGTAGCGACCGGTTAGGAAGTCGGTGGTTTGGGGCTATATAAAGACCGTGCGCGGCCCAGAACGTCCTTTTCTGACGGCGTGCGCACGGAGATAGCTGATATTGCAAACTCATGGATACTCCATTTAATTTTACACTTGGAGAACCTCTAATCGACGCCGCTAACAACTTGACAGCACTTAGCACCGCTGAACTGGTTCTACTAAGTACTATTACGACGATTGGAGCACTGGTCGCGCTCTACATCAAACTAAGGACTAAAACTCTGCTTATTCAGGTAAGCAAAAACTCTCTCCTTTTTTTTTTGACCGTTACCATTATTTACTAACAAAAACAAAAGGAAAATGGCGTCCTTTTGTTTTTTATTATTTTCCTATAAAAAACACAAGAAAGGAAACTCTTTCTTGTTTTTTTCGGCTGCTACCGTTGCTTTTCTATTTCTTTTTATTTACATTGTATTGCTATAAAACAGTTTATTAAATATGGCGTCTTTACTTTTACTTTGTTTAGCTACAAAGAGATAGAGACTCGGAAGACTCTGAAGACTCTGAAGACTCTGAAGATTCAACAACGGCAGCGTCCGAAAAAGAAGAGGCTTCTGTGTAGACGAACAACAACTGGACTAAAGTAAGCGAGAATGTCTTCTACTCAAGTTAACAATTACTTAGACGAAGCCAGAACAGCGGTTAAGAAATATCTCTACGCCGCTGCTGCTAGCAAGGGGGGCCGAAAACTTGCCCCCCTTTTAGAAAACGATAACGATGCTCACTATTTCCATAGAACCATTGCTTGTCTGTTGCCTGACTTAAAAAATAACGGTACTGCTTCCAATATGAACAGTCCTAATGCCGTTAACCAGAAAAGCTGCCTGCACGCGGTATGGAAATACCGTGCTGACACTCAGGCGCTGCATCACGAACCAGGCCACAAAATGAAAGAGTATATGGAAAAGTATGCATCGCGACCGTTACACATGTACAAACTGTTAAGTCCTCAGAATTTTTGTAACGAGTATCAACAAAAGAAAGCTCTCTGTCAGAATTACAAATTTGTAGGCCTCGTGCTTAGTAGCAAATCAGAAAATTGTACAGTGGGGACAATGATTACTAAGGCTCAGCAGTTCTTACAATCTCTTGATGAGGACTACGGGTACATTGTTACTCTGCATGACCCATCGATTGACACAGTCCAACAACTGGACCTGTTTAACCACATCGATAGCGAGTTTGATGACGCAGAGATTAAAGCTCACTTTGGTCCTCCTTGTCAAGATTATGAAACAGACAAAAAATACCCGGAGTGCGGGACAAAAATGACTACCCGCATGTCTCCGGACAGCTGTTTCAAAGGGGAAATGCCTGAGCACATATCTCCTGTACACTTGCATATTCTGATTTGGCACGGTCCACGAGCTAAACCTGTATTGACTAAGAATAGATACCGTACTCTTAAATCTGATCACTTAGTGTACATGGAAGGCCAACAACTCTATTCGGGTTCGCAAGCCTTCCAATACAACACTTGTCCTCCTAGATTTCCTGTATGCCTTATTTCTGATTACATGAATACCAACGAACAAACGGAACATCCCTGTCAGATTCCTCATACACGACTTAGACAACCTACTCAGACAGTGGCAAAACCTCACTAGCACTGTGTCCTTACATGGAAATCAGTGTTAACAAAGCGGTAGAACGAGCAGCCAAGGTAGCGGAGAAACACTCCGCTGTACCCAGGCGAAAAAGAAACTCCAAAAGAGTTTCTATTTAATCTCTTTTACCGCATTATGTTGCGCTATGGGGAAACTGACATTGATGTACTTCCTGATCTAAAACATCACATGAAATGTAAAGGGGACAGCGACTTGCTGGCCCTTCACCGCTCAACAATCAATCCACAATTGAGCAAACCTATCTGGAACAACGCAGTCAGCCATTACAAAAACATAGAACACAAACTGACTCTGCACGACTACATTGAAAAATATGAAAACAGATACGGCACAGGGGAAAGATTTGACGAAAACACTAACGACACCATCATGAACAAAGCAGACAGCATTAAAGCTCTCACTCACTTTCTAGCCTATCACGGGCACACAAAAGAAGACTGGCTGCAATTAGTCCACAGCGTCTTTAACAAAACCACACAGAACAAAAAGAATAACGCTCTGTGCATCTGGGGTGAGAGCAACGCTGGCAAATCATGGGTCATACAACCACTCCAAAAAGTATGCAACAGTCACACAATCATAGGGGGGGGAGCCAGCGACGAAAGCAACTTCAAATTTATGGGGATGGTAGGCAAAAGATGGGCTCTCTTCAACGAAATGGTTGTCAGCGATAACAACGCTGAAAAAATGAAAGAAATACTTGGCGGAGAAAACGCAGAAGTTGCCGTCAAATTCGCCGGCAACACGCGCATAGGAAGAATCCCTTGCTTCATCACATGCAACAACCCGCCATTTAAATATGTATCAGATCAAACAAACAGAAAGGCACTGACAAACAGATGCGTCGTGTACAAATGGCGCGCATTTAACTGGAATAAAGCTCCCTGGTTAAACAAATCGGCCAGCCTGCACCCAGGTTGTTACTCGATGAAAGAAATCAACGAACAATCCACGTTCGTTCATTACGAAGCACCAATCCCAGCCACTCTCACAGAAAACATCGTGGCATTCATTGACAGCCTAATGACTCTCTTAAACATCAAAGATGTAAAAAACAAAGGACTCCTTGTCATGGACACGGTGGTCAGCATGGTACACAACCTAATAGGGAACGATTTCACACACGATCAGGCAGCAGACTTTTGGTCTCACCTGGTACAAACAGACTCACACGACATACAAACTTGCCTTGACAAAATCTGCAACGAGGTGTATCAAATTAAACGAACACCAACAAAACTTAAACCTACTTCCTCTGGGTCTGACTCTGAAGACTCACCTGTATGCATGAGCCGCCGTAACGCACCTAAGAGACGTAAACTTTTTATTGCAGAAACCGAAGACGGTGAACCCTATATAGGAGACTTAGACGACGCAGAATCAATCTGGGAACCGGAACCTACGATTAACGGACTTTTTTGCCCACAAAATCAAGAAGGGGCTTATCCAGATAATCAAATCCCTACAAAAGAAAACATAACAGAAGTATGAACACCCGAAACAGAAAAAGGGGTGTTGAGACGAAAGGGACAAGTAAAGTCCACATGGACGTCCCTCACTACATGGGAAGATATAAAGCAGAAATAGAATTACCTATTGTTACAGATTTGTCTATTCATGATTGTTTTAAAGACCTAGAAGTAGAAATGACAAAAACCGCTAACACGTTAGCAATGGGACATAAATTATTGGGCACCAAACAACACGAACGACTACAACACGCGTTCTTTACCTTTCTCATTGTCACTGCAGTAACTGAACATGGACAAAAAAAGACCAGCGAAGGGACAACTAAATAAAAACTACAAATACTCTAGAGCCGATGAATCAGATTCAGAAGAAGAAGAACGTACTGCTTTAACTGATAAATTACACGTCCCTACGCAACACTTTACGGGACCACAAACGTCTACACACAACATTCAAAACACACAACCAACAGACAACTCTGACAGAATTTCTAGACACCACGACATTGATTATGCTATTAACCACGGCAGAGATGACGCCGACAACCATTTTGTAGGAGAACAGCTAACCCGGGGAGATAACCCTTGGGCTTCTACATTAGGGGCAATAGGAATAGGCCTAGCACAGTTAGGTAGAGCTTATGGAGTAGATTTATCTGAATTATTTTCTAAAAGTAAACACCCTATAAGGCATCCTCGCTCAAAGGCTCCTTACCAGCGCTTCATTGAAAGACACGCTAAAGGTAAAGACGATGAAGCAACTCGCTTCCAATACCTAGCTTACCGCAAAATCACTAATCAGCAATACCAAAACAACATCAAACACGACAAAGCTCTCGCCGCTCAAGCAAGAGGCGAAGTAGTAAGAGACGAACAATTCTTAACTCTTGACAAAAGATCAATACCAGAACCAAACCTTTTTTCTACCGATCACTTAGAACACATTGCAGCTCTCGATGCCTCCTCAACAGAAACAACCGATACTGAAACAACTGATACAGAAACAACCGACACAGAAACAACCGAAACAGAAGATACAACAGATAACGCAAACACAGAAGAAACAGAACCACAAGATACAACAGATAACGCAAACACAGAGGACGCGCATACTGAATCACACGTATCAGACACAGAAGAAGAGCCACCGCCCAAAGTTTCAAAAACAACAGAAAACATGGCGGAAGAAGAAATACAACCGGTAAATGCCGAACAGCAAGGACAAGCACAACCAGGGGGTGGCGGGGGTGGCGGGGGTGGTGGAGGGGGAGGAGGGGGAGGCCTAGGTAACATAAACTACCCAGACTCTTATCAAGAATCATACAGAAGCGGGGACAGACAATTCAAAGTCAGTGCAGGCAAACAAATGTTCACCAAAGAATTCTTACACTCAATACCAGAAAACAAAAACCCCTCAGTACTAACAACAACAAGAGACACCACACACGCTCAAGACGCCTTCCCACACAACTTGCCTCACAGACTATACAATGGTAACTTCTCACAGATTACTTTTGACCAATTCCCTCAATTCATGGAACCTTCTGCCTGGCAAGAAATGGCAATACTCTTTGAATGCGCAACAGTTACAGGCATCAAGATGAAAATGAAAAACCTAAGACAATACATCAAAAAAACACTTCCAAACAACATGATAGACGTACAAACAAGCACAGACTCTAGAGTAGAAATATTCGTCGACTCTTCCGGCGAATTTCAACTATCCCCCGGCGTCTGGCAATGTCCCAACAACGGGTGGACAAAACACTATCCAGCCGCCGAAGACGAACGAACACTAACACAAATCTCTCTAGCTACTTTTCCAACATCAACACACCTAGCAGAAATGGTGCGCAACCACAACGACCAGCTCACTCCTCTCTCCACTATGTACCTCAGAGGAGACAACGACGAAATACCATTCCGCGACTACGGCTACTTCTCTCGAGTAGGCCCGGGAGAAAACTGGGAATACTTTGTACCAATCAATCAAAAAATACACTTTGGGGGAGACCGCACAGCCGGCCTTCACAACTTGCGAGATCCACGCACAAACGCAACACTAGGCTCCGATCAAACACACGCCGACGGTGCCACGCCATACAACTACCAATTTGACTTAGTCACAAGACTAGAAGACTTACTAAACGCAGAAAAAACAGACCCTCTCAGCTGCATGGGTCTACAAAGCCAAATCGGCGTCAACCACCAAATGGGGGGACAGACTGCCGTCTATGCGCGATCGCGACGAGACCGCGTAGCCCAAGGACAAACCGGATCTTACCTGATAAACAACAACCTCACTTACGACATTCCACTCGCCTACAACGAAGCAGGAGCAAAATGCACAATGGCAAACAAATCTATAGTCTTGTACTCAAACGTCATATCAATCGGGCACGAACACGCTCTACAAAACACCTCATTCGACAACACACTAAACACAATCTTTACAGAAGACAGGGACACCACTTGGAATTACTTATGGGACGTAATAGAAGTACCCACCGTCTCACAGCCTGCACTGCCTCTCATACTAATAAGAACACAAGAAAAACCGCGCTATCCTCCAGACTGGAACATATCAACAGACTTTATCATGGAATACTCAATCATCTTTGATCATTTTAAACGCAGACCTTTCCAATGCGATCCCATGGTAGCCGGCGTAATACCCGCAGCAGACGAAGTACACATAGCAGACGCGCTCATCTATGCCTGGAAAGCATGGCCACAAAGCGCTAATCCACCAACTGACACACTAAACACTGAACTAAGACAGTCTTTCCTCAGAAAATACTTAGACGCGAAATCGAGATTCTTTGCTACACACGACCCTATGTTTTGCAAAAACCTACAACAACTCATGGACAGAGCCAGCGACTACCAAATCACACAAGACTACTTTCCAGACCAACGAATGCTAAGAGAACACGATCATAACGAAGTGGCCACTATCAAATCATGGCTGGGCGCGTCACAAGTACATCACTGCATGCGCAAAGCCCCGGCAAAACCGGGACAGCTATGCCCGCGGGGACCAGCAGAAACAACTTATGGCTGTCAAAGTTTCCCTCACACTCTGTACACTAGCCTTTCTCCTAACCTCACAAGCGGCGCTGCGCCAACAATCACAGCGATAAACAACTACCAGATAAGCACAGACAGGGTCAAGAAATACAGAACCACGAGGGGCCTTAAGGCTAAGCGTAAATACAGGCACGGAAAAACTGTTCCTTGCTAAATTAAGTACTGCTGTTGTATATTTACTGCTGTTGTTATATGTAAACCCTTCTTCTTTTTTTATTGTACCGTTACTACCTCATACCTAGTAGATTAATTATATAATAGACAATATTTACTATACTATGTTTTATATAAGAAATAGTAACAACGGTGAAAAAAATAACTAAGAAGGTTTACTTAAGTATATACTTACAATGTATAAGCAACTTATAATGTTTAAAATAAATAGTAACAACGGTGAAAAAAATAACTAAAGAAGGTTTACTTAAGTATATATTTACAATGTATAAGCAACTTATAATGTTTAAAAGAAATAGTAACAACAGTGGAAAAATAAAAGAGAAAGTTTTTTTTCATACTTGTATAATGGTAACAGTAGAGTAATAATGGAGTAACTTTCTATTGTTAAATGTTTACTTACAAATGTAACCCAAATGTAATAAAGGGTGGCGTACAGTCAATAAACGGGCTTCTCAAAAGAGGAAAGAGAAGCAGCATCTTAAGGGGGCCGCGACTACTAACCTAGTCAAATAAAATAGAGGCAAGATGGCGGGGGGCGCATGGGCCTCCGCCATCTTGCCTCTATTTTATTTGACTAGGTTAGTAGTCGCCGTCCACTTAAGATGCTACTCTTTCCTCTCGAGTAGTCAGTTATTGACCTTAAAAAATCCTTTATTACATTTAGCTATTACATTTGTAAGTAAACTTAACAATAGAAAGTTACTTCTTATTACTCTACTGTTACCATTATACAAGTATGAAAAAAAACTCTCTCCTTTTTTTTTGACCGTTGTTACTATTCTTTTAAACATTATAAGTTGCTTATACATGGTAAGTATATACTAAATTAAACCTTCTTAGTTATTTTTTTGACCGTTGTTACCATTTCTAAACCTTCTTAGTTTTTTTTTGACCGTTGTTTACTATTTCTTTAAACATTATAAGTTGCTTATACATTGTAAGTATATACTAAATTAAACCTTCTTAGTTATTTTTTTGACCGTTGTTACTATTCTTATATAAACATAGGTATAGTAAAGTCTTGTCTATATATATTAATCTAACTAGGTGTGAGGTAGTAGTAACGGTACAAGAAAAAAAAAGAAGGGTTTACCATATAACAACAGCAGTACTAATAAAAAAAATGAAGAAGGGTTTACATATAACAACAGCAGTACTTAATTTTAGCAAGGAACAGTTCTTCCGTGCCTATATTTACGCTTAGCTTTGAGGCCCCTCGTGGTTCTGAAAAAGCCTAGCATCTTTAACGGTGGTGTTTGGTATTAGAAGAGCCAATGAAAAAAGCCTAGCATCTTTAACGGTGGTGTTGGTATTAGAAGATGCTAGGCTTTTCATTGGCTCTTCTAATACCAACACCACTGTTACCGGATCGTATGGCCCCCTCTGATTGGTGGGGGCGTAGCGACCGGTTGAGGAAGTCGGTGGTTTGGGGCTATATAAAGACCGTGCGCGGCCCAGAACGTCCTTTTCTGACGGCGTGCGCACGGAGATAGCTGATATTGCAAACTCATGGATACTCCATTTAATTTTACACTTGGAGAACCTCTAATCGACGCCGCTAACAACTTGACAGCACTTAGCACCGCTGAACTGGTTCTACTAAGTACTATTACGACGATTGGAGCACTGGTCGCGCTCTACATCAAACTAAGGACTAAAACTCTGCTTATTCAGGTAAGCAAAAACTCTCTCCTTTTTTTTTGACCGTTACCATTATTTACTAACAAAACAAAAGGAAAATGGCGTCCTTTTGGTTTTTTATTATTTTCCTATAAAAAACACAAGAAAGGAAACTCTTTCTTGTTTTTTTTCGGCTGCTACCGTTGCTTTTCTATGTCTTTTTATTACCATTGTATTGCTATAAACAGTTTATAAATATGGCGTCTTTACCTTTTACTTTGTTTAGCTACAAGAGATAGAGACTCGGAAGACTCTGAAGACTCTGAAGACTCTGAAGATTCACAACGGCAGCGTCCGAAAAAGAAGAGGCTTCTGTGTAGACGAACAACAACTGGACTAAAGTAAGCGAGAATGTCTTCTACTCAAGTTAACAATTACTTAGACGAAGCCAGAACAGCGGTTGAAGAAATATCTCTACGCCGCTGCTGCTAGCAAGGGGGGCCGAAAACTTGCCCCCCTTTAGAAAACGATAACGATGCTCACTATTTCCATAGAACCATTGCTTGTCTGTTGCCTGACTTAAAAATAACGGTACTGCTTCCAATATGAACAGGTCCTAATGCCGTAACCAGAAAAGCTGCCTGCACGCGGTATGGAAATACCGTGCTGACACTCAGGCGCTGCATCACGAACCAGGCCACAAAATGAAAGAGTATATGGAAAAGTATGCATCGCGACCGTTACAACATGTACAAACTGTTAAGTCCTCAGAATTTTTGTAACGAGTATCAACAAAAGAAAGCTCTCTGTCAGAATTACAAATTTGTAGGCCTCGTGCTTAGTAGCAAATCAGAAAATTGTACAGTGGGGACAATGATTACTAAGGCTCAGCAGTTCTTACAATCTCTTGATGAGGACTACGGGTACATTGTTACTCTGCATGACCCATCGATTGACACAGTCCAACAACTGGACCTGTTTAAACCACATCGATAGCGAGTTTGATGACGCAGAGATTAAAGCTCACTTTGGTCCTCTTGTCAAGATTATGAAACAGACAAAAAATACCCGGAGTGCGGGACAAAAATGACTACCCGCATGTCTCCGGACAGCTGTTTCAAAGGGAAATGCCTGAGCACATATCTCCTGTACACTTGCATATTCTGATTTGGCACGGTCCACGAGCTAAACCTGTATTGACTAAGAACAGATACCGTACTCTTAAATCTGATCACTTAGTGTACATGGAAGGCCAACAACTCTATTCGGGTTCGCAAGCCTTCCAATACAACACTTGTCCTCCTAGATTTCCTGTATGCCTTATTTCTGATTACATGAACAACCAACAGAAACGGAAACATCCCTGTCAGATTCCTCATACACGACTTAGACAACCTACTGAGACAGTGGGAAAACCTCACTAGCACTGTGTCCTACATGGAAATCAGTGTTAACAAAGCGGTAGAACGAGCAGCCAAGGTAGCGGAGAACACTCCGCTGTACCCAGGCGAAAAAGAAACTCCAAAAGAGTTTCTCTTTAATCTTTTTACCGCATTATGTTGCGCTATGGGGAAACTGACATTGATGTGCTTCCTGATCTAAAACATCACATGAAATCCAAAGGGGACAGCGACTTGCTGGCCCTTCACCGCTCAACAATCAATCCACAGTTGAGCAAACCTATCTGGAACAACGCAGTCAGCCATTACAAAAAAGATAGAACACAAACTGACTCTGCACGACTACATTGAAAAATACGAAAACAGATACGGCACAGGGGAAAGGTTTGACTGAAAACACTAACGACACCATCATGAACAAAGAAGACAGCATTAGCAGCTCTCACTCACTTCTTAAACTTTCACGGGCACACAAAAGAAGACTGGCTGCAATTAGTCCACAGCGTCTTCAACAAAACCACACAGAACAAAAAGAAATAACGCTTGTGCATCTGGGGTGAGAGCAACGCTGGCAAATCATGGATCATACAACCGCTGCAAAAAGTATGCAACAGTCACACAATCATAGGGGGGGGATGCCAGCGACGAAAGCAACTTCAAATTTATGGGGATGGTAGGCAAAAGATGGGCTCTCTTCAATGAAATGGTTGTCAGCGATAACAACGCCGAGGAAAATGAAAGAGATACTTGGCGGAGAAAACGCAGAAGTTGCCGTCAAATTCTCCGGCAACACACGCATAGGAAGAATCCCTTGCTTTATCACATGCAACAATCCGCCATTCAATTGTATCAGATCCAACAAACAGAAAGGCACTGACAAACAGATGCGTCGTGTACAGATGGCGCTCATTCAACTGGGATAAGGCTCCCTGGTCAAACAAATCGGCCAGCCTGCACCCAGGTTGTTACTCAATGAAAGAAATCAACGAACAATCCACGTTCGTTCATTACGATAGCACCAATCCCAGCGACTCTCACAGACAACATCGCGACATTCATTGACAGCCTAATGGCTCTCTTAAACATCAAACAGAATAAACAACAAAGGACTCCTGGTCATGGACACGGTGATCAGAATGGTACACAGTCTGATAGGGAGAGATTTCACACACGATCAGGCAGCAGACTTTTGGTCTCACCTGGTACAAAACAGACTCACACGACATACACACTTGCCTTGACAAAATCTGCAACGAGGTGTATCAAATCAAACGAACACCAACAAACTCAAACCTACTTCCTCTGCGTCTGACTCTGAAGACTCTCCTGTATGCATGAGTCGCCGTAACGCACCTAAAAGACGTAAACTCTACATTGCAGAAACCGAGGAGGGTGAACCCTATAAAGCAGACTCAGACGACGAAGAAGCAATCTGGGGTCCCATGCAAAGCGGTGCCGACTTTGAGCAAATCCCTTCACAAGAGAACGCAGAAGAAGTATGAACACACGCAGCAGAAAAAGGGGTGTTGAGACGAAAGGGACAAGTCAAGTCCACATGGACGTCCCTCACTACATAGGAAAATATGAAGCGAAAGTAGAATTACCTATCGCTAAACATTGGTCTACTCATGATTCTTTAAAATCCCTAGAAGTAGAAATGACAAAAACCGCTAACATGTTAGCAGTAGGACAGAATTACTGGGCACCAAACAACACGAACAACTACAACACGCGTTCTTTACCTTTCTCATTATCACTGCAGTAACTGAGCATGGACAAAAAAAGACCAGCGAAGGGACAACTAAATAAAAACTACAAAAACTACAGAGTCGATGACTCAGATTCAGAAGAAGAAGAACGTACTGCTTTCACTGATAAATTACACGTCCCTACGCAACACTTTACGGGACCACAAACGTCTACACACAACATTCAAAACACACAACCAACAGACAACTCTGATAGAATATCTAGACACCACGACATTGATTATGCTATTAACCACGGCAGAGATGACGCCGACAACCATTTGTAGGAGAACAGCTAACCCGGGGAGATAACCCTTGGGCTTCTACATTAGGGGCAATAGGAATAGGCCTAGCGCAGTTAGGTAGAGCTTATGGAGTAGATTTATCTGAATTATTTTCTAAAAGTAAAAAACCTATAAGGCATCCTCGCTCAAAGGCTCCTTATCAGCGCTTCGTTGAAAGACACGCTAAAGGTAAAGACGATGAAGTATCTCGCTTGCAATACCTAGCTTACCGCAAAATCACTGATCAGCAATACAAAAACAACATCAAACACGACAAAGCTCTCGCCGCTCAAGCAAGAGGCGAAGTAGTAAGAGACGAAGAATTTTTAAGTCTTGACAAAAGATCAATACCAGAACCAAACCTTTTTTCTACCGATCACTTAGAACACATTGGAACTCTCGATGCATCCTCAACGGAAACAACTGATACTGAACCAACTGATACAGAAACAACCGACACAGAAGAAACCGAAACAGAAGATACTACCGATAACGCAAACACAGAAGACACGCATACTGAATCACACGTATCAGACACAGAAGAAGAGCCACCGCCCAAAGTTTCAAAAACAACAGAAAACATGGCGGAAGAAGAAACAGAACCGGTAAATAACGAACTGACCAGGGAACCACGACAAGCAGAACCAGGGGGTGGCGGGGGTGGCGGGGGTGGAGGGGGAGGCCTAGGTAACATAAACTACCCAGACTCTTATCAAGAATCATACAGACGCGGGGACAGACAATTCAAAGTCAGTGCAGGCAAACAAATGTTCACCAAAGAATTCTTACACTCAATACCAGAAAACAAAAACCCGGCAGTACTAACAACGGTAAGAGACACCGTCGACGCTCACGACGCCTTCCCACACAACTTGCCTCACAGATTATACGATGGTAACTTCTCACAGATTACTTTCGACCAATTCCCTCAATTCATGGAACCTTCTGCCTGGCAAGAAATGGCAATACTCTTTGAATGCGCAACAGTAACAGGCGTCAAGATGAAAATGAAAAACCTAAGACAAAACATAAAAAAAACGCTTCCAAACAACATGATAGACGTACAAACAAGCACAGACTCTAGAGTAGAAATATTCGTCGACTCTTCCGGCGAATTCCAACTATCCCCCGGCGTCTGGGAATGTCCCAACCGCGGGTGGACAAAACACTATCCAGCCGCCGAAGACGAACGATTACTAAAAAAAATCTCTCTAGCTACTTTCCCAACATCAACACACCTAGCAGAAATGGTACGCCAACACAACGACCCGGGCACTCCTCTCGAAACTCTGTACCTCAGAGGAGAGGACGACGAAATACCATTCCGCGACTACGGCTACTTCTCCCGAGTAGCCCCGGGAGAAAACTGGGAATACTTTGTACCAATCAATCAAAAAATACACTTTGGGGGAGACCGCACAGCCGGCTTTCACAACATGCAAGATCCACGCACAAACGCAACACTAGGCGCCGATCAAACACACGCCGACGGTGCCGTGCCATACAACTACCAATTCGACTTAGCCCCAAGACTAGAAGACTTACTAAACGCAGACAAAACAGACCCTCTCAGCTGCCTGGGTCTACAGAGCCAAATCGGCGTCAACCACGAAATGGGAGGACAGACTGCCGTCTACGCGCGATCGCGGCGAGACCGCGTCGCCCAAGGACAACACATATCTTACGTCATAAACGACGACCTCACTTACGACATTCCACTCGCCTACAACGAAGCTTGTGGAAAACGCACATCCGGAAACAAAACTATGGTCTTGTACTCAAACGTCATATCAATCGGGCACGAACACGCTCTACAAAACAGCTCATTTGACAACACACTAAATACAATCTTTCCAGAAAACAGGGACGCCACTTGGAATTACTTATGGGACATAATAGAAGTACCTACCGTATCACAGCCTGCACTGCCTCTCATACTAATAAGAACACAAGAAAAACCGCGCTATCCTCCAGACTGGCGCATATCAACAGACTTCATCATGGAATACTCAATCATCTTTGACCATTTCAAACGCAGACCTTTCCAATGCGATCCCATGATAGCCGGCGTAATACCCGCAGCAGACGAAGTACACATAGCAGACGCGCTCATCTATGCCTGGAAAACATGGCCACAAAGCGCTGATCCAAACACTAACACAACAAACACAGAAAAAAGACAGTCTTTCCTCAGAAAATACTTAGACGCGAAATCGAGATTCTTTGCTACACACGACCCTCTGTTCTGCAAAAACCTAAAAGAACTCATGGACAGAGCCACCGACTTCGCAGTCGCACAAAACTACTTCCCAGACAACAGAATGCTAAGAGGACACGGTCATGCAGAAGTGGCCACTATCAAATCATGGCTGGGCGCGTCGCAAGTACATCACTGCATGCGCAAAGCCCCGAAAAAACCGGGACAGCTATGCCCGCGGGGACCAGCAGAAACGGCTTATGGCTGTCTAAGTTTCCCTCACACTCTGTACCCTAGCCTTTCTGCTAACCTCACAAGCGGCAGTCCGCCAACAATGGCACAGATAAACACATACCAGCTAAGCATGAACAGGGTCAAGAAATACAGAACCACGAGGGGCCTCAAAGCTAAGCGTAAATATAGGCACGGAAGAACTGTTCCTTGCTAAAATTAAGTACTGCTGTTGTTATATGTAAACCCTTCTTATTTTTTAAGTACTGCTGTTGTTATATGTAAACCCTTCTTTTTTTTTCTTGTACCGTTACTACTACCTCACACCTAGTAGATTAATTATATAATAGACAATACTTACTATACTATGTTTTATATAAGAAATAGTAACAACGGTCAAAAAAATAACTAAGAAGGTTTAATTTAGTATATACTTACAATGTATAAGCAACTTATAATGTTTAAAAGAAATAGTAACAACGGTCAAAAAAATAACTAAGAAGGTTTAATTTTACTTACAATGTATAAGCAACTTATAATGTTTAAAAGAAATAGTAACAACGGTCAAAAAAATAACTAAGAAGGTTTAATTTTACTTACAATGTATAAGCAACTTATAATGTTTAAAAGAAATAGTAACAACGGTCAAAAAAATAACTAAAGACTTTTTTCATACTTGTATAATGGTAACAGTAGAGTAATAATGAAGTAACTTTCTATTGTTAATGTTTACTTACAAATGTAATAAAGGATTTTTTAAGGTCAATAAACTGGCTACTCGAGAGGAAAGAGTAGCATCTTAAGTGGACGGCGACTACCAACCTAGTCTTAAGTGGACGGCGACTACTAACCTAGTCAAATAAAATAGAGGCAAGATGGCGGAGGGCACATGGGCCTCCGCCATCTTGCCTCTATTTTATTTGACTAGGTTAGTAGTCGCCGTCCACTTAAGATGCTACTCTTTCCTCTCGAGTAGTCAGTTTATTGACCTTAAAAAATCCTTTATTACATTTAGCTATTACATTTGTAAGTAAACATTAACAATAGAAAGTTACTTCATTATTACTCTACTGTTACCATTATACAAGTATGAAAAAAAACTCTCTCCTTTTTTTTTTGACCGTTGTTACTATTTCTTTTAAACATTATAAGTTGCTTATACATTGTAAGTATATACTAAATTAAACCTTCTTAGTTATTTTTTTGACCGTTGTTACCATTTCTAAACCTTCTTAGTTATTTTTTTGACCGTTGTTACTATTTCTTTTAAACATTATAAGTTGCTTATACATTGTAAGTATATACTAAATTAAACCTTCTTAGTTATTTTTTTGACCGTTGTTACTATTTCTTATATAAAACATAGTATAGTAAGTATTGTCTATTATATAATTAATCTACTAGGTGTGAGGTAGTAGTAACGGTACAAGAAAAAAAAAGAAGGGTTTACATATAACAACAGCAGTACTTAAAAAATAAGAAGGGTTTACATATAACAACAGCAGTACTTAATTTTAGCAAGGAACAGTTCTTCCGTGCCTATATTTACGCTTAGCTTTGAGGCCCCTCGTGGTTCTGAAAAAGCCTAGCATCTTTAACGGTGGTGTTGGTATTAGAAGAGCCAATGAAAAAGCCTAGCATCTTTAACGGTGGTGTTGGTATTAGAAGATGCTAGGCTTTTTCATTGGCTCTTCTAATACCAACACCACTGTTACCGGATCGTATGGCCCCCTCTGATTGGTGGGGGGCGTAGCGACCGGTTAGGAAGTCGGTGGTTTGGGGCTATATAAAGACCGTGCGCGGCCCAGAACGTCCTTTTCTGACGGCGTGCGCACGGAGATAGCTGATATTGCAAACTCATGGATACTCCATTTAATTTTACACTTGGAGAACCTCTAATCGACGCCGCTAACAACTTGACAGCACTTAGCACCGCTGAACTGGTTCTACTAAGTACTATTACGACGATTGGAGCACTGGTCGCGCTCTACATCAAACTAAGGACTAAAACTCTGCTTATTCAGGTAAGCAAAAACTCTCTCCTTTTTTTTTTGACCGTTACCATTATTTACTAACAAAAACAAAAGGAAAATGGCGTCCTTTTGTTTTTTATTATTTTCCTATAAAAAACACAAGAAAGGAAACTCTTTCTTGTTTTTTTCGGCTGCTACCGTTGCTTTTCTATTTCTTTTTATTTACATTGTATTGCTATAAAACAGTTTATTAAATATGGCGTCTTTACTTTTACTTTGTTTAGCTACAAAGAGATAGAGACTCGGAAGACTCTGAAGACTCTGAAGACTCTGAAGATTCAACAACGGCAGCGTCCGAAAAAGAAGAGGCTTCTGTGTAGACGAACAACAACTGGACTAAAGTAAGCGAGAATGTCTTCTACTCAAGTTAACAATTACTTAGACGAAGCCAGAACAGCGGTTAAGAAATATCTCTACGCCGCTGCTGCTAGCAAGGGGGGCCGAAAACTTGCCCCCCTTTTAGAAAACGATAACGATGCTCACTATTTCCATAGAACCATTGCTTGTCTGTTGCCTGACTTAAAAAATAACGGTACTGCTTCCAATATGAACAGTCCTAATGCCGTTAACCAGAAAAGCTGCCTGCACGCGGTATGGAAATACCGTGCTGACACTCAGGCGCTGCATCACGAACCAGGCCACAAAATGAAAGAGTATATGGAAAAGTAATGCATCGCGACCGTTACACATGTACAAACTGTTAAGTCCTCAGAATTTTTGTAACGAGTATCAACAAAAGAAAGCTCTCTGTCAGAATTACAAATTTGTAGGCCTCGTGCTTAGTAGCAAATCAGAAAATTGTACAGTGGGGACAATGATTACTAAGGCTCAGCAGTTCTTACAATCTCTTGATGAGGACTACGGGTACATTGTTACTCTGCATGACCCATCGATTGACACAGTCCAACAACTGGACCTGTTTAACCACATCGATAGCGAGTTTGATGACGCAGAGATTAAAGCTCACTTTGGTCCTCCTTGTCAAGATTATGAAACAGACAAAAAATACCCGGAGTGCGGGACAAAAATGACTACCCGCATGTCTCCGGACAGCTGTTTCAAAGGGGAAATGCCTGAGCACATATCTCCTGTACACTTGCATATTCTGATTTGGCACGGTCCACGAGCTAAACCTGTATTGACTAAGAACAGATACCGTACTCTTAAATCTGATCACTTGGTGTACATGGAAGGCCAACAACTCTATTCGGGTTCGCAAGCCTTCCAATACAACACTTGTCCTCCTAGATTTCCTGTATGCCTTATTTCTGATTACATGAACAACGAACAAAACGGAAACATCCCTGTCAGATTCCTCATACACGACTTAGACAACCTACTGAGACAGTGGGAAAACCTCACTAGCACTGTGTCCTACATGGAAATCAGTGTTAACAAAGCGGTAGAACGAGCAGCCAAGGTAGCGGAGAACACTCCGCTGTACCCAGGCGAAAAAGAAACTCCAAAAGAGTTTCTATTTAATCTGTTTTACCGCATTATGTTGCGCTATGGGGAAACTGACATTGATGTGCTTCCTGATCTAAAACATCACATGAAAACCAAAGGGGACAGCGACTTGCTGGCCCTTCACCGCTCAACAATCAATCCACAGTTAAGCAAACCTATCTGGAACAACGCAGTCAGCCATTACAAAAAGATAGAACACAAACTGACTCTGCACGACTACATTGAAAAATACGAAAACAGATACGGCACAGGGGAAAGGTTTGACGAAAACACTAACGACACCATCATGAACAAAGAAGACAGCATTAAAGCTCTCACTCACTTTTTAAACTTTCACGGGCACACAAAAGAAGACTGGCTGCAATTAGTCCACAGCGTCTTCAACAAAACCACACAGAACAAAAAAAATAACGCTCTGTGCATCTGGGGTGAGAGCAACGCTGGCAAATCATGGATCATACAACCGCTGCAAAAAGTATGCAACAGTCACACAATCATTGGGGGGGGGTGCCAGCGACGAAAGCAACTTCAAATTTATGGGGATGGTAGGCAAAAGATGGGCTCTCTTCAATGAAATGGTTGTCAGCGATAACAACGCCGAGAAAATGAAAGAGATACTTGGCGGAGAAAACGCAGAAGTTGCCGTCAAATTCTCCGGCAACACACGCATAGGAAGAATCCCTTGCTTTATCACATGCAACAATCCGCCATTCAAATTTGTATCAGATCCAACAAACAGAAAGGCACTGACAAACAGATGCGTCGTGTACAGATGGCGCTCATTCAACTGGGATAAGGCTCCCTGGTCAAACAAATCGGCCAGCCTGCACCCAGGTTGTTACTCAATGAAAGAAATCAACGAACAATCCACGTTCGTTCATTACGAAGCACCAATCCCAGCGACTCTCACAGACAACATCGCGACATTCATTGACAGCCTAATGGCTCTCTTAAACATCAAACAGATAAACAACAAAGGACTCCTGGTCATGGACACGGTGATCAGAATGGTACACAGTCTGATAGGGAGAGATTTCACACACGATCAGGCAGCAGACTTTTGGTCTCACCTGGTACAAACAGACTCACACGACATACACACTTGCCTTGACAAAATCTGCAACGAGGTGTATCAAATCAAACGAACACCAACAAAACTCAAACCTACTTCCTCTGCGTCTGACTCTGAAGACTCTCCTGTATGCATGAGTCGCCGTAACGCACCTAAAAGACGTAAACTCTACATTGCAGAAACCGAGGAGGGTGAACCCTATAAAGCAGACTCAGACGACGAAGAAGCAATCTGGGGTCCCATGCAAAGCGGTGCCGACTTTGAGCAAATCCCTTCACAAGAGAACGCAGAAGAAGTATGAACACACGCAGCAGAAAAAGGGGTGTTGAGACGAAAGGGACAAGTCAAGTCCACATGGACGTCCCACACTACATAGGAAAATATGAAGCGAAAGTAGAATTACCTATCGCTAAACATTGGTCTACTCATGATTCTTTAAAATCCCTAGAAGTAGAAATGACAAAAACCGCTAACATGTTAGCAGTAGGACAGAAATTACTGGGCACCAAACAACACGAACAACTACAACACGCGTTCTTTACCTTTCTCATTATCACTGCAGTAACTGAGCATGGACAAAAAAAGACCAGCGAAGGGACAACTAAATAAAAACTACAAAAACTACAGAGTCGATGACTCAGATTCAGAAGAAGAAGAACGTACTGCTTTCACTGATAAATTACACGTCCCTACGCAACACTTTACGGGACCACAAACGTCTACACACAACATTCAAAACACACAACCAACAGACAACTCTGATAGAATATCTAGACACCACGACATTGATTATGCTATTAACCACGGCAGAGATGACGCCGACAACCATTTTGTAGGAGAACAGCTAACCCGGGGAGATAACCCTTGGGCTTCTACATTAGGGGCAATAGGAATAGGCCTAGCGCAGTTAGGTAGAGCTTATGGAGTAGATTTATCTGAATTATTTTCTAAAAGTAAAAAACCTATAAGGCATCCTCGCTCAAAGGCTCCTTATCAGCGCTTCGTTGAAAGACACGCTAAAGGTAAAGACGATGAAGTATCTCGCTTGCAATACCTAGCTTACCGCAAAATCACTGATCAGCAATACAAAAACAACATCAAACACGACAAAGCTCTCGCCGCTCAAGCAAGAGGCGAAGTAGTAAGAGACGAAGAATTTTTAAGTCTTGACAAAAGATCAATACCAGAACCAAACCTTTTTTCTACCGATCACTTAGAACACATTGGAACTCTCGATGCATCCTCAACGGAAACAACTGATACTGAACCAACTGATACAGAAACAACCGACACAGAAGAAACCGAAACAGAAGATACTACCGATAACGCAAACACAGAAGACACGCATACTGAATCACACGTATCAGACACAGAAGAAGAGCCACCGCCCAAAGTTTCAAAAACAACAGAAAACATGGCGGAAGAAGAAACAGAACCGGTAAATAACGAACTGACCAGGGAACCACGACAAGCAGAACCAGGGGGTGGCGGGGGTGGCGGGGGTGGCGGGGGTGGAGGGGGAGGCCTAGGTAACATAAACTACCCAGACTCTTATCAAGAATCATACAGACGCGGGGACAGACAATTCAAAGTCAGTGCAGGCAAACAAATGTTCACCAAAGAATTCTTACACTCAATACCAGAAAACAAAAACCCGGCAGTACTAACAACGGTAAGAGACACCGTCGACGCTCACGACGCCTTCCCACACAACTTGCCTCACAGATTATACGATGGTAACTTCTCACAGATTACTTTCGACCAATTCCCTCAATTCATGGAACCTTCTGCCTGGCAAGAAATGGCAATACTCTTTGAATGCGCAACAGTAACAGGCGTCAAGATGAAAATGAAAAACCTAAGACAAAACATAAAAAAAACGCTTCCAAACAACATGATAGACGTACAAACAAGCACAGACTCTAGAGTAGAAATATTCGTCGACTCTTCCGGCGAATTCCAACTATCCCCCGGCGTCTGGGAATGTCCCAACCGCGGGTGGACAAAACACTATCCAGCCGCCGAAGACGAACGATTACTAAAAAAAATCTCTCTAGCTACTTTCCCAACATCAACACACCTAGCAGAAATGGTACGCCAACACAACGACCCGGGCACTCCTCTCGAAACTCTGTACCTCAGAGGAGAGGACGACGAAATACCATTCCGCGACTACGGCTACTTCTCCCGAGTAGCCCCGGGAGAAAACTGGGAATACTTTGTACCAATCAATCAAAAAATACACTTTGGGGGAGACCGCACAGCCGGCTTTCACAACATGCAAGATCCACGCACAAACGCAACACTAGGCGCCGATCAAACACACGCCGACGGTGCCGTGCCATACAACTACCAATTCGACTTAGCCCCAAGACTAGAAGACTTACTAAACGCAGACAAAACAGACCCTCTCAGCTGCCTGGGTCTACAGAGCCAAATCGGCGTCAACCACGAAATGGGAGGACAGACTGCCGTCTACGCGCGATCGCGGCGAGACCGCGTCGCCCAAGGACAACACATATCTTACGTCATAAACGACGACCTCACTTACGACATTCCACTCGCCTACAACGAAGCTTGTGGAAAACGCACATCCGGAAACAAAACTATGGTCTTGTACTCAAACGTCATATCAATCGGGCACGAACACGCTCTACAAAACAGCTCATTTGACAACACACTAAATACAATCTTTCCAGAAAACAGGGACGCCACTTGGAATTACTTATGGGACATAATAGAAGTACCTACCGTATCACAGCCTGCACTGCCTCTCATACTAATAAGAACACAAGAAAAACCGCTCTATCCTCCAGACTGGCGCATATCAACAGACTTCATCATGGAATACTCAATCATCTTTGACCATTTCAAACGCAGACCTTTCCAATGCGATCCCATGATAGCCGGCGTAATACCCGCAGCAGACGAAGTACACATAGCAGACGCGCTCATCTATGCCTGGAAAACATGGCCACAAAGCGCTGATCCAAACACTAACACAACAAACACAGAAAAAAGACAGTCTTTCCTCAGAAAATACTTAGACGCGAAATCGAGATTCTTTGCTACACACGACCCTCTGTTCTGCAAAAACCTAAAAGAACTCATGGACAGAGCCACCGACTTCGCAGTCGCACAAAACTACTTCCCAGACAACAGAATGCTAAGAGGACACGGTCATGCAGAAGTGGCCACTATCAAATCATGGCTGGGCGCGTCGCAAGTACATCACTGCATGCGCAAAGCCCCGAAAAAACCGGGACAGCTATGCCCGCGGGGACCAGCAGAAACGGCTTATGGCTGTCTAAGTTTCCCTCACACTCTGTACCCTAGCCTTTCTGCTAACCTCACAAGCGGCAGTCCGCCAACAATGGCACAGATAAACACATACCAGCTAAGCATGAACAGGGTCAAGAAATACAGAACCACGAGGGGCCTCAAAGCTAAGCGTAAATATAGGCACGGAAGAACTGTTCCTTGCTAAAATTAAGTACTGCTGTTGTTATATGTAAACCCTTCTTATTTTTTAAGTACTGCTGTTGTTATATGTAAACCCTTCTTTTTTTTTCTTGTACCGTTACTACTACCTCACACCTAGTAGATTAATTATATAATAGACAATACTTACTATACTATGTTTTATATAAGAAATAGTAACAACGGTCAAAAAAATAACTAAGAAGGTTTAATTTAGTATATACTTACAATGTATAAGCAACTTATAATGTTTAAAAGAAATAGTAACAACGGTCAAAAAAATAACTAAGAAGGTTTAATTTTACTTACAATGTATAAGCAACTTATAATGTTTAAAAGAAATAGTAACAACGGTCAAAAAAATAACTAAGAAGGTTTAATTTTACTTACAATGTATAAGCAACTTATAATGTTTAAAAGAAATAGTAACAACGGTCAAAAAAATAACTAAAGACTTTTTTCATACTTGTATAATGGTAACAGTAGAGTAATAATGAAGTAACTTTCTATTGTTAATGTTTACTTACAAATGTAATAAAGGATTTTTTAAGGTCAATAAACTGGCTACTCGAGAGGAAAGAGTAGCATCTTAAGTGGACGGCGACTACCAACCTAGTCTTAAGTGGACGGCGACTACTAACCTAGTCAAATAAAATAGAGGCAAGATGGCGGAGGGCACATGGGCCTCCGCCATCTTGCCTCTATTTTATTTGACTAGGTTAGTAGTCGCCGTCCACTTAAGATGCTACTCTTTCCTCTCGAGTAGTCAGTTTATTGACCTTAAAAAATCCTTTATTACATTTAGCTATTACATTTGTAAGTAAACATTAACAATAGAAAGTTACTTCATTATTACTCTACTGTTACCATTATACAAGTATGAAAAAAACTCTCTCCTTTTTTTTTTGACCGTTGTTACTATTTCTTTTAAACATTATAAGTTGCTTATACATTGTAAGTATATACTAAATTAAACCTTCTTAGTTATTTTTTTGACCGTTGTTACCATTTCTAAACCTTCTTAGTTATTTTTTTGACCGTTGTTACTATTTCTTTTAAACATTATAAGTTGCTTATACATTGTAAGTATATACTAAATTAAACCTTCTTAGTTATTTTTTGACCGTTGTTACTATTTCTTATATAAAACATAGTATAGTAAGTATTGTCTATTATATAATTAATCTACTAGGTGTGAGGTAGTAGTAACGGTACAAGAAAAAAAAAGAAGGGTTTACATATAACAACAGCAGTACTTAAAAAATAAGAAGGGTTTACATATAACAACAGCAGTACTTAATTTTAGCAAGGAACAGTTCTTCCGTGCCTATATTTACGCTTAGCTTTGAGGCCCCTCGTGGTTCTGAAAAAGCCTAGCATCTTTAACGGTGGTGTTGGTATTAGAAGAGCCAATGAAAAAGCCTAGCATCTTTAACGGTGGTGTTGGTATTAGAAGATGCTAGGCTTTTTCATTGGCTCTTCTAATACCAACACCACTGTTACCGGATCGTATGGCCCGCAGCTGACTCACACACACACTGGGGACGAGGATGCG